>NC_092648.1:38007188-38009675 GCF_032118995.1 Asterias amurensis
TAGGGTTAGGGTTAGGGTTAGGGTTAGGGTTAGGGTTAGGGTTAGGGTTAGGGTTAGGGTTAGGGTTAGGGTTAGGGTTAGGGTTAGGGTTAGGGTTAGGGTTAGGGTTAGGGTTAGGGTTAGGGTTAGGGTTAGGGTTAGGGTTAGGGTTAGGGTTAGGTTAGGGTTAGGGTTAGGGTTAGGGTTAGGGTTAGGGTTAGGGTTAGGGTTAGGGTTAGGGTTAGGGTTAGGGTTAGGGTTAGGGTTAGGGTTAGGGTTAGGGTTAGGGTTAGGGTTAGGGTTAGGGTTAGGGTTAGGGTTAGGGTTAGGGTTAGGGTTAGGGTTAGGGTTAGGGTTAGGGTTAGGGTTAGGGTTAGGGTTAGGTTAGGGTTAGGGTTAGGGTTAGGGTTAGGGTTAGGGTTAGGGTTAGGGTTAGGGTTAGGGTTAGGGTTAGGGTTAGGGTTAGGGTTAGGGTTAGGGTTAGGGTTAGGGTTAGGGTTAGGGTTAGGGTTAGGGTTAGGGTTAGGGTTAGGGTTAGGGTTAGGGTTAGGGTTAGGGTTAGGGTTAGGGTTAGGGTTAGGGTTAGGGTTAGGGTTAGGGTTAGGGTTAGGGTTAGGGTTAGGGTTAGGGTTAGGGTTAGGGTTAGGGTTAGGGTTAGGGTTAGGGTTAGGGTTAGGGTTAGGGTTAGGGTTAGGGTTAGGGTTAGGGTTAGGGTTAGGGTTAGGGTTAGGGTTAGGGTTAGGGTTAGGGTTAGGGTTAGGGTTAGGGTTAGGTTAGGGTTAGGGTTAGGGTTAGGGTTAGGGTTAGGGTTAGGGTTAGGGTTAGGTTAGGGTTAGGGTTAGGGTTAGGGTTAGGGTTAGGGTTAGGGTTAGGGTTAGGGTTAGGGTTAGGGTTAGGGTTGGTTAGGGTTAGGGTTAGGGTTAGGGTTAGGGTTAGGGTTAGGGTTAGGGTTAGGGTTAGGGTTAGGGTTAGGGTTAGGGTTAGGGTTAGGGTTAGGGTTAGGGTTAGGGTTAGGGTTAGGGTTAGGGTTAGGGTTAGGGTTAGGGTTAGGGTTAGGGTTAGGGTTAGGGTTAGGGTTAGGGTTAGGGTTAGGGTTAGGGTTAGGGTTAGGGTTAGGGTTAGGGTTAGGGTTAGGGTTAGGGTTAGGGTTAGGGTTAGGGTTAGGGTTAGGGTTAGGGTTAGGGTTAGGGTTAGGGTTAGGGTTAGGGTTAGGGTTAGGGTTAGGGTTAGGGTTAGGGTTAGGGTTAGGGTTAGGGTTAGGGTTAGGGTTAGGGTTAGGGTTAGGGTTAGGGTTAGGGTTAGGGTTAGGGTTAGGGTTAGGGTTAGGGTTAGGGTTAGGGTTAGGGTTAGGGTTAGGGTTAGGGTTAGGGTTAGGGTTAGGGTTAGGGTTAGGGTTAGGGTTAGGGTTAGGGTTAGGTTAGGGTTAGGGTTAGGGTTAGGGTTAGGGTTAGGGTTAGGGTTAGGTTAGGGTTAGGGTTAGGGTTAGGGTTAGGGTTAGGGTTAGGGTTAGGGTTAGGGTTAGGGTTAGGGTTAGGGTTAGGGTTAGGGTTAGGGTTAGGGTTAGGGTTAGGGTTAGGTTAGGGTTAGGGTTAGGGTTAGGGTTAGGGTTAGGGTTAGGGTTAGGGTTAGGGTTAGGGTTAGGGTTAGGGTTAGGGTTAGGGTTAGGGTTAGGGTTAGGGTTAGGGTTAGGGTTAGGTTAGGGTTAGGGTTAGGGTTAGGGTTAGGGTTAGGTTAGGGTTAGGGTTAGGGTTAGGGTTAGGGTTAGGGTTAGGGTTAGGGTTAGGGTTAGGGTTAGGGTTAGGGTTAGGGTTAGGGTTAGGGTTAGGGTTAGGGTTAGGGTTAGGGTTAGGGTTAGGGTTAGGGTTAGGGTTAGGGTTAGGGTTAGGGTTAGGGTTAGGGTTAGGGTTAGGGTTAGGGTTAGGGTTAGGGTTAGGGTTAGGGTTAGGGTTAGGGTTAGGGTTAGGGTTAGGGTTAGGGTTAGGGTTAGGGTTAGGGTTAGGGTTAGGGTTAGGGTTAGGGTTAGGGTTAGGGTTAGGGTTAGGGTTAGGGTTAGGGTTAGGGTTAGGGTTAGGGTTAGGGTTAGGGTTAGGGTTAGGGTTAGGGGTTAGGGTTAGGGTTAGGGTTAGGGTTAGGGTTAGGGTTAGGGTTAGGGTTAGGGTTAGGGTTAGGGTTAGGGTTAGGGTTAGGGTTAGGGTTAGGGTTAGGGTTAGGGTTAGGGTTAGGGTTAGGGTTAGGGTTAGGGTTAGGGTTAGGTTAGGGTTAGGGTTAGGGTTAGGGTTAGGGTTAGGGTTAGGGTTAGGGTTAGGGTTAGGGTTAGGGTTAGGGTTAGGGTTAGGTTAGGGTTAGGGTTTAGGGTTAGGGTTAGGGTTAGGGTTAGGGTTAGGGTTAGGGTTAGGGTTAGGGTTAGGGTTAGGGTTAGGGTTAGGGTTAGGTTAGGGTTAGGGTTAGGGTTAGGGTTTAGGGTTAGGGTTAGGGTAGGGTTAGGGTTAGGTAGGGTAGGGTTAGGGT
>NC_092649.1:2312500-2394190 GCF_032118995.1 Asterias amurensis
CATGAAGTTGTGTGCTTTCAGATAATTGATTTCAAAAATCAAATTTGTGGAAAAATACTTCTTTCTCGAAAACTATGTTACTTCAGAGGGAGCCGTTTCCCAGAATGTTTTATACTATCAACAACTCCCCATTACTAGTTACCAAGTAAGGTTTTATGCTAAATAATTTTCTTGAATAATTACCAATAGTGTACCCTTTTAGAATGATTCACGCTTAAGACTGAACTTGGCTATTTGAGAAATTGAGCATTCATTAGTGACAAAAGAAAACCAGATAACTGGTCCAACTGTTACAATTTCTAAAAGAGATAGACTTCTGGCTAAGTCTTCAGAATGTTGGGTTAGAATCCCGATCAGTTTTCCGAGGAGTCGATTAACTTGCGGGTACAACCATGAGTAAATCTCTTTTGAAGGAGTGGTGGCTCTGAAAAGAGCTGGTTTGGTCTCGACGTTTCAAACAGTATACTCTGCTCGTCTTCAGGAGTCAATGGATGGTAATAGGAGATGGATTAGCTATGTGTACCAGTTTGGCTACTGGGGCTGCATACTCCTAAGGAGTTAACAAGGGGCCACCTTTAGCACATTCTAACAGCGAAAGACAAGCATTTTGAGGCACCTTTGATACTGAGGGTCGGTTTATAGTCGGTCGCGCGATGGTCGGGCAATGGAAATCTTGACCCGCGATCAAAAAAGACACAGTTTTTAGGCCTCAGCCATGACTATAAACTGTGTCGCGCATAAAAATTTCCATCGTGCAACTATCGCGCGACCGACTATTAACCTGCCTTTATAATAGCACCTTATATTATAAATTTTAAAGCAAATAAACAACTGCATTTCCCATTTAAAGGTAAAGTATACATTTGGTTTTTGGAACGGTCCGTTTTAATCCTAATAAGTGTAGATGTACGCAATTACACTAACTTGTGAACATTTCATTGTGAAGGGTGGTCATATTTTTTAGAGCGAATAATGTTCATGCAGGAAGAATAATCCCTATTAGAAACCCACAATCTGAGAGCAGAAACTCTTCTCAGATTAATATTTTATGGGGAACTAACTGATATCAATTTACATAACCAAATTTCTTAGATGTTTTCGAAATACTTTATACTATCGAAAGCTGCTGAAGGCTTTTTTACCTAAAGTAATTATTGCCATTAATTTTAAGAGTGATTACCTAAGTATACCTTCCCTTTAAAGACAACGGACACTTTTTGTAATTATCAAGGAGCAGTCTTCTCACTTGGTGTATCTCAACATATGCATAAAATAACAAACCTGTGAAAAATTTGAACTCAACTCGAAGTTGCAAGAGAATAATGAAAGAAAAAAAAACCTTGTCACACGAAGTTGTGTGCTTTCAGATGCTTGATTTCGAGACCTCTAGCGTGAGGTCTCTAAATCAATTCAAATATTTTTCTCAAAAATTACATTACTTCATAGGGAGCCGTTCCTGAAAGTGTTTTATACTATCAACCTCTCCCCATTACTCCTTACCAAGTAAGGTTTTATGCTGATAATTATTTTGAGTAATCACCAATAGTGTCCACTGCCTTTAAAACTAAAAATGAATTAAGGCACTGGAGCTAACAGATTATCATTTGAAAAACCTTAAAATACATTAGATTATCATTTCCATATCCAAATAATAACTACTTGTTTCAAATTCATCACTTTGTAATTAAGCAAAATATTTTACACAAAATATTAACCCTCTTAATCCGCACCACGTGTAAATATTTTTTTTAATATAAATAAGACAACTACGGCATAAAATCTTCTGCATAGATAAGTTTTTTTTAAAAACACCTGATGGATGTCTATTGTGCATACAGTTACACACACAAATAATATATTTATTTATAATATATATAGATTAACGATTTAAAAAACTGTACATAAAATATTTCCTTCTATATACATAAGAACATGGAAGCCACATTACAATTATTTAAGAATTAAGACCTATTTACAACCAACGATTGTTTCAAAGCAATTCAAAAAAGAAGAACAATTAACATGAGTCAGAAAGAACTTGGAAAGATACATGTATACCCTCAAGTTGCTGTATAAAACATTCACCTTCTTCAAAAAAATTCATTTCTACATAACTATAAAAAAATATTTATAAATGTCTTTGATAAAACTGCAGTCAAAAAAGCACTGTATTGTCATTTCTCTTGATTTGATGCGTTCTGCAAAGTTTATAGAAATTATACTAAATATTTCTGTGTGAAAGACTACACATAATTGCAAAAAAAATTTTTACTTTAGGCTAAAAAACCATGTATCCATCTCTACCGAGATTGATCCGTCATTCGTTTCAAATACTCTCGAGGGAGAGTGCATCTTTAAGTGGATGACACAATACAGCTTTACATAATACAGCTACATTGTATATAGAAGTATTACCCAGTGTTTTGACATTTTAGTGCACTATGCACAACGCACTAATGGACAGATGGATTTGGCAGGTCAAACCCGGTTCATACTGCAAATTATGAATTCACATTGTGTGAACGAACAATTCGAAACAGTTGCCCTGTGCTGAATTACTGCGAGGCTTCGCAGCAAAAACAGAGAGCTGAGGTGTTAAAGAGTTTGCAGGAAGTATGAACCAGGATTAAGGCTTCAGTCAATGCCAAGAAGCCCAATATTGATACAGGGCTGTCTATGATTTGTGATACTGTTGCAAATGTGCAAACATTAATGTTTGTGAAAGTTACTGATGTTAACTTCTTACAGACCGTTAACGAACGTCTCTGTGTATCTGGAATCGCAAAAATAATTGTTCACAACAAAGTCCAGATTTAAGTTCCACTGAGGGGAACCATGCAGACGCTGGAGTTGGAGAGAGTTGAGTTGGAAGACACGATGAGTTCAAATGGTTTGAGATTTGCTGCTAAGCTCTTCAAGGCCATTAGTTAGAACTGTGATCCACCTGTTATAAAAAAATTTAAAAAAAACCAGAGTAATCAGACATTATACAATTAAGGTGGACTTTTTTTCACGTTTACTCCGGCACATTTTCACACTGTGTCCCTATGCCAGGTGGTTCATGTTGTACATTTTAAAAAATACACAAGGGTTTTACTGCTTTCCCCTACTCCAGAGCAAGGATGGCTATTTCCCAGGGTGAGCCCATTTTCCGGGCATGTCGTGGCCGAGCGGTTAAGAGCACCGGATTCTCTCGGTAGTGACACTTGCTACGTAAAATCGGGGAGGTAGTGCTTTCTGCTCTACCGGCCAGGCTTTGGACTGATGATACCCAAGCCTACATCCGTATGGACTGTGAAAGGGGTAACCCTATTTCAGCCCTAGGAGTAGGTGGCAACGGCCTCTGAAAAAAAAGAAAAAATTGTAGCCCACACCTTAAAATGGCCTTCAGGCTTTGTGTGTCTGGCCACTTCCATCATAGATCTTTTTTTTTTTTTAAAGACCAGGGGAAGTTCCCCTGCAGAAGTTTCAGGAGGATAACTACCAAATACCAAATACAAAAATAAGACGATGCTCTCCTGACCTCCTTGTTAAGTTCCCCTGCAGAAGTTTCATGAGGATAACTACCAAGTACCAAGTAAGATCAGGGGTAAAGCGATAGTGTGAAAAGGCCAGATGTTATTACGGGGAATAGAGTAGTGCAAAAACAGTGTCGTCTTGGAAGGCAGCTTCAACACTATAAGGATGAACCTCCAGGGAATAGAGTAGTGTGAAAACAGTGTCTCCTTGGAAGGCAGCTTCACCACTATAAGGATGAACCTCCAGGGAATAGAGTAGTGTGAAAACAGTGTCGTCTTGGAAGGCAGCTTCACCACTATAAGGATGAACCTCCAGGGAATAGAGTAGTGTGAAAACAGTGTCTCCTTGGAAGGCAGCTTCACCACTATAAGGATGAACCTCCAGGGAATAGAGTAGTGTGAAAACAGTGTCGTCTTGGAAGGCAGCTTCACCACTATAAGGATGAACCTCCAGGGAATAGAGTAGTGTGAAAACAGTGTCTCCTTGGAAGGCAGCTTCACCACTATAAGGATGAACCTCCAGGGAATGGAGTAGTGTGAAAACAGTGTCTCCTTGGAAGGTAGCTTCACCACTATAAGGATGAACCTCCAGGGAATAGAGTAGTGTGAAAACAGTGTCTCCTTGGAAGGCAGCTTCACCACTATAAGGATGAACCTCCAGGGAATAGAGTAGTGTGAAAACAGTGTCTCCTTGGAAGGCAGCTTCACCACTATAAGGATGAACCTCCAGGGAATAGAGTAGTGTGAAAACAGTGTCGTCTTGGAAGGCAGCTTCACCACTATAAGGATGAACCTCCAGGGAATAGAGTAGTGTGAAAACAGTGTCTCCTTGGAAGGCAGCTTCACCACTATAAGGATGAACCTCCAGGGAATAGAGTAGTGTGAAAACAGTGTCTTCTTGGAAGGCAGCTTCACCACTATAAGGATGAACCTCCAGGGAATAGAGTAGTGTGAAAACAGTGTCTTCTTGGAAGGCAGCTTCACCACTATAAGGATGAACCTCCAGGGAATAGAGTAGTGTGAAAACAGTGTCTCCTTGGAAGGCAGCTTCACCACTATAAGGATGAACCTCCAGGGAATAGAGTAGTGTGAAAACAGTGTCTTCTTGGAAAGGCAGCTTCACTGATACAAGGATGAACCTCCAGTTCCATTCAAAGCTTATTGTTTCCACAGTACACTTAAAATACAGGCAATGATAATAAACATGATGTTCCAAATAATACAGTTAAGCCAGGAGACTATAAATACACTTTTATGACACTGCAGGGGGGAGCTCACTAAGAAGAAACCTTATAAGTGCGAGTCCCAAACAGGTACACCCGTTGAGCCCAAACAAAACCCCCATGTAACATTAATGACAGGTTGGGTAAACAGTAGAAATAGCACAAGGTTGGGCTCAAGGGGTGTAGTTAACCAGCCGCTTCCCTGACCCCTCCCTTTTTGTTACCCTCCCCGTCCATCCTGTTTTCTCTGTGTAAGTCATCTCTTTTATCCATTTCATTCCTAGATCTTTAACCCACCTTTTCTTCATCTCCCTTGACTCCGCAGCGAATGTATACGTCATTCTTCTATCGGTTCCATTGGTCAGCCTGAATACATTATCTTTGTCTAAGCTGCCGGCGTCTACGTCTGATACAGTGTACAGCTTAATGGGAATGGTGAGAACTGCACGTACGTCCTGAAAAGAGAGAAAATACAACAGGAAATAACAATAACAACAATAGTAGTGGCTTCTTATAAAGCGCACATATCCGTCACTCAGTGGTCGACGCTCAAGGCGTGTTGGACTACGTTTGAATTATGAGACCTACATCTTTTAAATAGCACCATGTAATGGTTTACAAGGTGCTGTGGCGCAATATGCTGCCAATCAAACCAGGAACACCGGGGCGAACCCTTTCTCCTTACAATAAGTGCAGTGTCGGTTCTTTTATGTGCCTTACACAACACACAGTACCAACGGCTTTTCATCCCATCTGAAGGACGAAGCATCATGGTTAAAGATGCTATGTCAAATTCAATACTTAACACCACCTATATACCCCCCCCCCACTAGTTACCTAATCTACTTTGAAGGCCAATGACAATGATCTTACCTTGGGTGCTTTGAGGGCGTATAGATCCTGATCCGTCTCAACCACCCACCACCCAGTACTTAACACCATCTAGGTACTAAACTTAAGACCCCCATCCGTCCCCCACTAGTCACTTAATCTACTCTAAAGGTCAATGATCTTACCTTGGGTGCTTTGAGGGCGTATAGGTCCTGATCCGTCACAACCACCCAGTACTTAACCCAGCCACCCTTCTGTAGATATAAGAAACTCCCAAAAGAGGCTTCATCTGCTAACTCCGTTATCAGTGACTGAAGTGGGGAAAAAAACATCACATTCAAAACTTCATCAAGTAAACATTTTTGGAATAAGAATATAATATTAAAAGGAGGGGCTCTAAGGCCAAAGACGATTGTTTTTTTATGCACTCATTTTCCAATAGATAGAGTCCTCATGAAAATGGACAAGAAGTTACAAGTCTCTAACCTCAGTTGCACCTCAAGTTAAATATCAAATTTACACTGAACTTTGAGAGACCACATACTTTGTGAAAAATCCAGAAAAAAAGTATGGAAGATTCTTACGCCAGTAACACATCCCTGACTTTAGTTTGATCCATAAATACCTAAGACAGTTTATCCATTCTGATTGGTCGAGAGGGTATCACCTGGGGGTGTTTGAACGGATTATATAACACCATTAAAAAGTGTTGAACATGGACGTGGCTCGTGAGATTGCACCTGTGCTTATAAGATAGTTTCTTCATTCCTATTGGTCGAGAGCAACAGCCGGGCAGTTGTGCCACATAACGCAATACGCACGACGCGAACAGCAATCTCCTTATAAGGAGTTGTTTATCTGAGGGCCTTACCATTTCACAGCTGGAGGGGTTTTTCGTTGAAAGATATCATTGAACAATTACAATTCTTGCATTCATTTTACTTTTTGACCAAAAAGTGTTGATGTTTTTTGACCAAAAAGCTATTTATGAATGGGAATCAAAGTGTGTTGAATCTGTCTTCAACTAGTGGTTTAACCCCGCCGAGGCCTGGTTCTTGATAACTTACCTCGACTTCGTCTCGGTCAAATTATCAAGAACCAGGCCTCATTGGGTTTAAACCACTAGTTGAAAACCTCTTACCAACCATTGATTCCCTTATCCAAGCGTTTGTTTCGTGGCCTTTCGTTGTGTACCCAAGCATCATCCATTCATGGCTTCTTTTGCATTTTCCTGAAGGTGCGTTATTCTGTGCGTTATTAAGTGAGGTGTGAATTTTATGCGATGCGGCATTCACACGTAAACCTATTGACCACCAAAATGGTGAGTGTGGCACAGTCGCTGCGTGTTACATGTACGTGCATGCAAGGGGTCAATTGGAAAATGAGTATGATATTTCTCAGCAACTGATGATTTGTGGAACAATTCTTTTCTCCTCAGTTCTGAATAACTTACCCTTCTCTCCATCTTCTTGAGTTCTTCAACATCACCCTTCAAAGTGTAGTAACATTTGCCGCAGACTTTGTTCATCTTACTGTTGTCGTACTGAAGAGAGCTCTCAAAGCTTGAACATTTGTTGCAAACAACCTACGAATCCAGATAAGAAAATAGCAACAATGATTTCTACTAAGGTACTTATCATCAGCAACTTCAGTATGCAGGAACAAACTTTTAGAAAATTTTTCTTGAGAATATGGTTGTCACAATCAACAGAATTTTGTCCATGCACACCTGTGGGACTAATTTTTGCAGCATTTTCAGAATGTTTCTTTTATATTTTATAAATTGTTCTGACAAAGATAACACAACTTTTTATTTTTATTTTTAGTTTATGAGAGATTGCCTGACATCACAAGGCTGCAGTAGACCTTATGCACATGACGTCATTTCAGTAGGGCACCCTCACCTAGAGGTCAAAAGGAGGTTGTTCATTGGCCAATCCTGTGCGCCGCACGTACAAATCTGTGCGTTTCGATTGTTTTGTCACCGTCTTTCCACTAAGATGGTCGCTGGGTGACGTCAATGCATAAGGTCTATTAGACTGATTCGGGCTATTAACCCAAGTCACCTATCACATGGGGCATGTTGGGACTAACTCCTTTGGCTAAAACAGAGTTACCCCCTTCACAGTCCGTCAGGATGTAGGTATGGGTATCATCCACTAGGAGCCTTGCTAGTAGAGCAGAATGCAATACCGGCTTTTTTTCAAAGCAATTATGCTGAAGTACCTTGCTCAAGAGCACAAGTGTCATGATTGGGATTCGAACCAACGCTCTGCTGCTGACAACACCAGAGTTTGGGTCCGGTAAACTAAACCAGTGAAGAGAACAAATGCATACTTGCTGCAATTGTTTGATTGCTACCTACCGCTCCGCATGCTCGGCAATGATGTCTGCGTTTAATCAGTTTGAAGTCGGTTCCACATCGCATGCACATTGTTGTCTCGTCATCTTTGATCCAACGAGGCTCGCACTTCCCTGGCACAAACTGAAATATCAATTCAAGAAGACAAACGTAAACACAAATATATGCAAACTCTGTGTATAGTTTTGTATTATGGTATGTTTATCTTAATTGTTGTAAATGGCCAGACTGGGTGTGTATGTTTATTCTTAAATCCTTGTACATTGTTTCTTGGGCAATATTTGTAGTACCTGCTTCTTTTATATCACTGCTTAACTTGTTGATGTTTGTGGTTCTTTTTAAATTTGTGCAAGCAATGTAATTTGTCTCTTTGAGAGTAATCAAGTTTCTTATGACTTATGTCTGAGATATAGATTTTTTAACATTAGATTAAGATATATGATTATCCTCGATTAACAAAAAAATAGAGAACTTCCATGAGCTGTTTAGAGTTCGGTAAATCAGAAGGAAGACTCTTTGTTTATGGGGTATCCAAAATGTAATCGACAGGGCTCGTACTTCCCTGACGCAAACTGCAATATCAATCCAAGGCCACAAATGTAAATCTATATGTAAACTCTGTAATTGCAACCCAAAGGAGTAGGAGGAAAGGCCCAGAATAGAAAACTTTGGTAAATGTTGATCAGTGTTCCGAGGCACTGTTTTATTCAAAAATAGAGGGAAATCAGCTGATCTGCTGAGAGTTTATGCCTGGTAAGACTTTTTTCATACATAGGGGATTCGTGTCCTAATCAAAATTGTTGTGAGGCAGAAATATACAGACAAATATCGACTCATCTAATGTCTTATCTCAAAGAATATAAACATGATATCAATTTTGTAAAACTTACTTGCCATGAATGGAAAAAAAAAGAAATGAAATTTGTGTTTTAGAGAGCTTTCATGAGTTTGGTTGTTGAACTGAGTTCCGCTCTACAAAATTTGTCTCTGTTCAAACCCAAATTATTTTACAATTTACCCAATCACTCTCCCTTGTTGTTTACAACTTGATATTTGAAATGGTAATTTTGTTGACAACTTGGCGGTAAATCTTTTCCTATAAATCTTGGCCTACAATTTTTTTGAAACAAATGTTCTTGTGATAAGTTCCCCCACCTTGCCATCTTCATCGTCATCGTCTTCTATGATTGACCGATCACCGACCGCATCGTTGGTCTTGAAACTTTCCTTTTTGCGGACCATCTCACGAATGGCAGACAGTAAGGCCTAGGGGGAGAAAATAGTCAAGATGATGTAAGTGGATTTATTACTTTGAATCTTGTAGGAGTCTGTCAAGTATTTGTTTAGACGATCTTCCCATCAAGGGAACTCAGCAAACTCCCAAAGGTGGATATAAACACCAAGCTGCCAACAGTCAATCTCTCTCATACAGACATATGGTTTAACGTCTATGACTATGAACTGCACAAATCAAGAAATTGAGATTCAGTAACTAGACAACAACTTTTATTCCAGTCATTGTGAAATCATAACCAACAACCTTGTGATTGCAAGCGTTGCAGTCTAACCACTTGACCACAGCGTTGAGATGGTTGTGCCACATTGAGAAGTGTGCGCAGTCTTCAAGATTAAATTGAGTCTTGTGACGCACTCATTTGCCAATAGATAGAGTCATCATAACACGTGAAGGAAGAGCTAGAATTCTCTAACCTCACACTCAAACTATGTAAGATGTCATTTTATATTTTGCTCTTTCAAAGCAAAAAGTCAAACTCAACGCTGTTTCAATTGAATCTCTTCAAAATGAAGCATATGATTTTTTTAAATAGAACATCTGTCAAAATTTGATATGTATTTTTTCCCCAGAAGAATATGACGTCTGTCCAGGGTGGAGTTTCCAAAAAATCAAGTTATGTCTCTTCTTTATTTAATCCCTGTGGTCAATAGGTATTTATTGTTAAATTATTAAAGCCAAGATATGCTTTACTGGTAATTGTTTAAAGACCGGATCCCCACTTGGTGTATGCATAAAATAACAAACCTGAGAACATTTGAGCTCAATCAGTCTTGAGAGTTCAAGAAAATAAATGATTTTGGGGGTTGAACAAAGAATTGACTAGAGTGGGATTCGAAACAACGACCTCCGGTGACCTCCGAAGTAACGTGAAAATAATAAAAGACAAAAGCACCCTCGTTGATGCCTTGCGACGAGTAAAATATTTGGGTGAAACATTACCACTTTTCCATAACTAAATTACTTCAAAGGATGCCATTTCTAACAATGTTTTATAAACATTAACATAACTCTCCAGTGCTTTCGCCAAGTAATGATTCAGGGTCATTAATTTGTTGAATCATTACCAAAGGTACACTGCCTTTAAAGGCTCTGGACACTATTGGTTTTATTCAAAATAACGGTTACCCTAAAAACTTACTTGGTAACGAGCAATGACAGCTGTCGATAGTATAAAGCATTGTGAGAAACAGCTCCCTATGAAGTAAGATAGTTTTTGAGAAAGAGGTAACTTCTCACTCAAATAATAAAATACCAAACGTGTCCAGCTGTCGATTTCACAAAGAGTTAGGACTTGTCTTATATCGAGTTAGGATTAATCTTAAGGTCTGTGTGCTAAAGTGCAGCTTTGGGACTCGTCCTAAGTCGTAAGATTAATCTTAAGTTAGGAAGAGTTTTGTGAAATCGACGGCTGTGTCTTTAATTGCCAAAATTGAGTCACAGGACCGAGTTATTTCATGAATTACTCACTGCCATCCAATCTTCACGGTCTTCCTCCGTGTTGGTTTGCAGCTCGATGCTCTTTGTCTTGCCCTCGATGATAAACCGGCAGTTGTCACTGTCCAGTACCTGCTAGGGGTGAAGCGGGGGGTACCATCAAGGGCAGCCGATGGGGGTCAGGAGGAACACAGGAGAGGGGGGAAAAGGGTGGGGGTTATTTGGGCAAACAAAACAAAGAAGGTTAATGATATTATTTTGAGTTGTTGTTTTATGTCATTTATTATTGTTAATGTTGTCATTATATTAATTGAATTTACCCTTACAACAAAGTGTGTTATTAGCACTGTATACTCAGTACTTTGTCAAGAACAAAATCACAGGCATATTACTCATGTGGGATTCGAACCTACAATCTTTGCCAATCATTATACTTTGCCAACCATTGTACTAAAAGTGTGATGTGGACAAGCCGGCGCGAACATCATCCAACACAAGTTCTGATGACTGAGTCATCCCAATGTGGGTTCGAATCCCGGCCAAGACATTTTTGTTTCTGGGCAAGACATGTCACTTTTATTGCTTCTCATCACCAAGAGTAAGTAGTTGTAAATAACGTATTCTAGAAATATTTGAATATACCATCTTTATAGAAAGAATATCATCTCTGTTACGATATTTAAATATGTTCAAAATCAACATCGATTTGGACAATATTGTTTTCAATTTCGTATCCAATATTGTTTTCAATATCGTATTATGACTATATTATCATATCATCATCCAGGCTTTATGCTATAAATTGCTAATGTGATTGATAAGCAACCTTTGAACCAATTTGATTGCCGGTGCTGCATACTCCAAAGGAGTTGCAGGAATGCTTATGGCACAATGAAAAACAAATATTTAGTTTCAAGGTGACTGGGGAAAAAATAGCTGTCGCAAACCGCTCGTCAGTCAAAATGGCCTCTGGTATACATGCACAAAGCTGTTACTGCCCTCATATCTCAAGCCCTACATGTACATACATATAGCAGAGTCTTTCATACGATGGCTCGTTTTTGTTATGACAAAGTATAGTTTACAACCATGCTAAAGAAAAACACTTTCACTTTGCATTCATGCAGAGGAGCTTCATGCAAGCCAAAAACACTTTAGTAAAAAAAAAAAAACAGCCAACAGCAAAAATAACTTGAAAGAAATTCAAACATTGCTCTATACTCTTTGGAATGCTGACTCTTTGAATGCTCTGATCTATTGTTTCAGATTAATGAATCGTTGTACACAATTGCTGACTGAAATATTCATGTGGGTTTTGGTCGGTGAGTTTCTTCAGTTATCCACTTGCTGGTTTGAAACCTAACTTTTACAGTACCGGCTAAATAGCAGTTTCATCACCAAAGCTCAATACGGTAATGCCAAGGACGTCAAATATTGCAGATGATCTTCCGTGTACGGCTGGCTTTACCAACTACTGTCACCTATGCTTAAAGACAAAGCAGCAGGAGGCACAAGAAAGCAAAACAGACATTTGTATATCCCCCTTTGATGCCCCCTTCACATCTTATCTATCTATCTTCAAAAGTCTCTCTTAACTTTAAAGACTTTCAAATAGAAGTGCCCCTTTGCTAAAAGAAAATGGCCTTGCCCTCTCCAAGATGTAGTTCCAGGGCCCTATTTGCTTAAACAAATTTTGCTTAGCCAAAATAAGCAGGGAACCAGTCACACATTGAGCACAACATGATATTTTTGGTTGGTAACCCTTTTCCGGTAAGCATAATTGTTTGGTGCTTGGTAAATTTGGTGTGCTTCAGCAAGTTGTTGAATTGGCCCAAGCCCTGATATATGCAATGGAGAGGTGGTAGGTTGATTTAACTGTCAAAGTTTCAAACCTTTTCTTTTATTCAGCATCTTTTCCAATAAAGTACGACTCTATTGATCCCCTCCCCCCCTCCCCCCCAAAAAATAATATAAAAATAGTACGGTTACCCCATCATGATCTAGGACAGCATGCTCACAAAAAAACAAAAAACAAAAAGTGTTGTAAACAAAATCAACTACATGATGTCTAAAACCTACAGATGAAAAGGCGGACTATCACACTGTCTTATGCATGCAAACAACATTGGTAATGTTGTCAAAGACCAGCGGCCGACCTCACAAAACTTTATGCAACTGTGCAAGTCCACACGGCAACGGTTATGGCGCACAATTGCGCCGTAAACAAAGCGCAAGTGGACTAATGCAGTTGCGTAAAGTTCTGTGAAATCATCTAAAGTATCCTCATCTAAATGTGACCAAACATGACACGGTCATGCCACAACCAGGCCCAATTTCATAGAACTGCTTAAGCAGAAAATATTTCTCATTGTCTGCTAAGCAGAAATGAGCATAATACCAGTCACAAACTGTACATGTGTAAACATGGTTTGACTGGTAACCTTATTATGATAAGCATGTTATGCTTAGCTACTTTTTTGTGCTCAAGCAGCTCTATGAAATTGGGTCCAGGACATTTTCACGTGAATGAAAAAATCAAGGAAGAACACAACATGTGAAATTTGACGCCATTCTTTTGAAAAGTTTTGTTGTTGTTGTAAATGATCTTTCAGACAAATTTTGTTTTCAAGCTAATTTAATGTTTGAATATAAGGCAAGGTTTACATGATAATTGACCGTCGTCTCCATCTCAAATGAATTTTGTGCAAAATTTCTCTGCTGAAGACAAAAACATTTCGAAATGCTTTGGAAATATCAAAGTGAAACCCATCGCCAAGATGGTTGCCGTCAAAAATTTCACATGGGTCCAGATGTTCTTTTGAAAAAGTATGTCAACTGAAGCTTTTAGAAGCTTAGTTAGTGAAGACACTCAAAGCACACCGATCGAAAAGTTGAGTTTTGACTCCAATGGTTACATTCACAACCACCACAACGCCCAAGAGAGATTTCATGTTTACGTTGTTATCGCACATCTTACCTGACAGAAACATCGCTTTTCCCTTTTGAGTTTGAAATACTCAAAAACAAACATTTAGCTTCTGATACTATGAAGAATATCTTTTATGACTAAATCGTCAAAAATTATTTTAAGGAATATTTATCTTCACTATTTTCTCTACGTTTTCTTTCTCTGATTTGCGTTTAAGCTTTCAATTATCCAACTGATTATTTTTTTAAATCATTGATGAAACCACGAGCAGACATGAGTTTTCAAACCCAACCACCATCCTCCTTAAATATCCACCCTCAATCTCATCCGAAGGCTTTCAAAAAAAACTTCATGCTGACATATTTTTTCCGCAAACAAAAACAAACAAAAATTTTTTTTGGAAGAAGTCAAGAGAAATGTACTCACACTAACCTTCATGCCATCCACTTCCAGCTTGAGTTTGACTTTATACGAAGCGGACGCCGTTAATAATCTCTTCTTCTCACAGCACAGGAGAATGTCATTAAACTGGACGATTGAAATAAAGAACATCAAGAAATCAAAATACTTGTCTCTTACAATGACTAAATACAGTGTCAACTTGCTGAAAACAGCGTCATCATTGTATTTTTTTTATAAAACTGAGTTCTTATTAGCTCTTATATATATATGTTCATGTTTATAATATGTAAAATACTGCACAGCGTTTTGAGATTTTTTTTTATGTAAGACGCTATATTAAAAATAAATTATTATTACATAATAATAATAATAATAATAATAATAATACTAACAAGACTTGTAATGCGCACATATCCACCCTGCTGGGTGTTCAAGGCGCAGTAAAACCAAAAACAAAACAAAAACAAAACACAACACAAAGAAAAACAGACACAACAAAATTAGTCATTGAAAACCTGTGACATAAGATAAGTGTGACCTTTGGAATAAGTACGGGCATGAAACGGCAAGTCTGATCATATAGTAGCTCTTTAGTTTTATTGAGATCTGTAAACGGTGAATCTGTTGGGTGAAGACACGCAAAGACGTCAGTTAAGGTCTTCGGCCCAAAACAGAATGATCATACAAAATATACAATAATAATTACATAAACTAAACTTTAAAAGAATAAACAATGAAACGATAAAACAATACTCGCGGTTCGCGCCAAAATTAAGGACGCGACCGCCATCTTGGATTTAAGGCAAATTAACGGTGAAATGCAATATAAACAGGTTATTTCCAATCCCAGAAGCAATGATAAAATAAACTAAAGGATCTCCAAAATGTTACATTCAGTAACACTGCTAAGATTATTAGGAAAGGCTCTAGAGGTAATAAATATATCTAAACACCGCAAATCAATAAATAGCTAGCGTGATGTTGCAAAAGCAACCAGATATCCACTAAAGTCAACAACATTCTATAAACAAATTGAGACTTGAGGATAGTGCTTATTACACACTATTTAATCTAAGTAGTAATTAGGAAAACATTTAAATGCAAAATATAACAAGATCTTTACCTGTTGGGTGAAGACACGCAAAGACGTCAGTTAAGGTCTTCGGCCCAAAACAGAATGCTCTTGAACCGGAAAGCAGCCCGCAGAGGGCGCTAGCCATGCAAGTAAAGCAAATGATTACGTAACATAAAAATAAACGTGGGGGGGGGGGGTCGCATCGCACCCGTGACATTATTCCCCCTGGAGAAAAATGTCGTCCTCGGCATGCAACTAACATAACCTATGTTACATATTTACACAATGGAAATTTTACAACTTATGAAAACAAAATGGTGGCAAATGTCTTCCATACCATCCAACCTTTAAACAAAACTCTGGTGTTCCAAGCATTTAGTTAGAACAACAAAAAGGTAAGTATTCTATAACTAAGGAGCAGAACACCAGTAATTTAAATACATCTCTAAATGGTTCCTTCAAAAAAGACTCTGTCATTTTGGTAGACAAAACTTAATGCAGAAGTTAATTACATTACAACTTCAATATCTTGACACATTGAAAGTAACAATTATAACGAAATGAACATAACTCAGAGAGATTTTTTGTTTCTTTCTCTCTATAACAGTATTATTTAAATAATACTTCGTTATCTTCATTGAGTTACAATCAATAATAATACAGTGTATATACAATTTGGGGGGGGGTTATTAGATGGAACTGTGTTCTTGCAGAAGGAGACGCAGACAAGCTTTTCTTCTTGTCTTAGCCATAGTAGGCTCTTTCCACTTGTCGAACAGTCGTCGTCCATTGCATATCTTTTCTTGGCGTGATGTATCTCGTGCTTGCAGTTGTTTGGTTTGACCTATGAAGTCATAGGTAAACCTTGTGGGCGGCTGTCTGTTTCTGATAGGTCTAGGGCTCGGTGGCGAAAGATATACCGTACTTTCAGTGTCGTTCGACTCATCTGTAACATCAATAGTTTGGGTTTCCAGTAACTCAGGGGTAAGTTGCGGTGGTGCGACAGGAGGGGAAACTTCAACGACATTGCTTGGCTCAAGATCTATGATTGGTGTGAGGACAGGAGGTGATAGTGACGGAGATAGTGAAGGAGACATTGACGAAGATTCAGTTTCTACTGGGATGAAGTCTATGTCTATCTCTTCGTCGCTAGTTTCACTATGATCCATGATAGTTGGAACTTTCTCACTCTCCTGATGTTCGTCTGACTCTAACTGGGTTTCCTGATGTGGTTCATCGGCTGTTGTGTTGTTCTCTTCTAGTGGGAGAAACATGCATGGAGTCAGCATGTTTCTGTGCACAGTTCTTTCTCTACCGTCACCGAGGGAGCGGAGGCTGTACACAGGTAGATCTTTGTGCTTTGAAATCACAATATAGGGCTGTGATTCCCATCTATCGGCTAATTTGCATGTGCCAATGAGGTTCTTGTTTTGGATGAGGACTCTGTCACCTAGACGTAGAGGAGCGATGGAGGAACCTCTGTCATACAGGCGTTTCTGTTTCGACTGCGCTTGTTTGACGTAGTCGCTGGCCCTTGTGTATGATTTCTGTAGTCTTTCTCTCAGCTGCTCTACATAGTCCGCATAGTTTGAAGTAGACTCTCTCTGAGTGGAATTGAGTCCAAACATCAAGTCGACTGGTAGATTTGGGTGTCTACCAAACATCAGGTAGAACGGAGCATAACCGGTGGAGTCGTGACGTGTGGAGTTGTATGCGTGTGTCATTATTTCGACGTATTGCTTCCAGTCTTTCTTCTGATTTTCTTCTAATGTCCCAAGCATGTTAAGGAGCGTATGGTTAAAACGCTCTGTGACGCCATTTCCTTGAGGGTGATACGGGGTAGTTCGGCTCTTTTTGATGCCACAGATCTTGCATAATTCTCGGATGAGGTGGCTTTCAAAGTTGCGACCCTGATCAGCGTGTAGTCGTACAGGAAATCCGTAGTGCTGTATTATCTTTTCCCAGAGTATCTTAGCAACTGTGCCTGCCTTCTGATCGCGAGATGGAAACGCCTGGGCATACTTGGTGAAATGATCTGTGATTACCAAAATGTTTTCATAGCCACCTTTGCTTCTTTCCAGCTTGAGGTAATCGATGCAGAGTAATTCCATAGGCTCAGTTGTGGTGATGCTGACCAAAGGTACACGCGTTTTTGTAGACGGAGTTTTTCTTAGGCAGCATCGCTTGCATTGTTCACACCAAGTTTTGATGTCACTTGCCATCTTGGACCAAAAGAAGCGGGTTCTTGCGATGTCGAGCGTTCTTTCGTAGCCCAAGTGACCGAAATCATTGTGGAGTGATGTCATTACTGTGTCTCGAAATTGTTCAGGGAGAACAAGCTGTTCAGCTGTTGATCCGTCATGGGTCTTTCTGAGACGATAGAGTACGCCGTTTTTCATGTGAAGCTTTTCCCATTGTCTTAGGTACATGAGGCATCCGAGCTTTTCACAACTCCTCTCTGTTCTGGTTGGTTTTCTTCCTTTCTCTAGATAGTGTATGACTCTGGATATGTCCGTGTCACTTCTCTGAGCGGATATGATGTCTTTCTCTTGTAGTCTCGGCAACTCATTTGATGGGAGTGACGTGTGACTCTGTGTCATGACATCGCATCTTGCAATTGGAGGTTCGATGAAGGGAGTTGTTTCGGGTGGGTGACTGTTGCAGATAGCTTGCACGATGTGGGGAGGAATTGTGATTGCATCCTTTTGGAATGACAAGAGACTTCTTGAAGTATCAGCTTGCGATTTGCGAGAGAGTGCATCAGCCGCTCCGTTGTTCTTTCCGGGCTTGTATTTAACAGTGAAATTGAACTGAGATAGTGCCGCAATCCATCTTTGGCCTGTCGCATCTAGTTTGGCAGATGTAGTGACATAAAGGAGAGGATTGTTGTCTGTCAGCACGGTACATTGGTTGCCCAGAAGATAGTCTCGTAGCTTGTCAGTAATCGCCCACTTCATGGCTAGGAATTCTAACTTATGTGCTGCGTAGCGAGATTCGGCGGGGTTGAGTCCTCTGCTTGCGTAAGCGATGACTCTCTCTGTTCCATTTTGGACTTGGCTGAGGACAGCTCCGAGCCCTACTCCTGATGCATCGGTCTGGAGTATAAACGGGAGTGAATAGTCGGCGTAGGCGAGGATCGGTGGAGATGTCAAGTACTGCTTTAACATGTCCATCGCGTTCTGACACTCTTCTGTCCAGATGAAAGGTGGGGTTACAGATGGAGAGGTGTTTTTGGTATTCTTCTTCTTTCGTCTTGGGTCACCAGCAGTGAGCTTGTAGAGAGGTGAGACAACGTGTGAGTATCCTTTAATAAATCTTCTATAGTAGCCAGTGAAGCCGAGGAAGCGTTGTAGTTCCTTGCGATTAGTGGGGGTTGGCCAGTGCTCTACTTGTTGCGTCTTCTCTGGATCAGTACTAATGCCTTTGTTCGAAACGATGTGTCCGAGGTATCTAACTTCTTCTTGGAGGAGGTTACACTTGGACGGCTTCAGTTTCAGACCGTGTTGCCTCAAACAGGAGAACACTTTAGAGAGGCGGTCGAGATGGTCTTCGAAGTTGGCAGAGAATATGATGATGTCATCGAGGTAGAGAAGACACGTGACGTAGTTTTGCTCTCCGAGACAAGTCATCATCAGACGTTGGAATGTAGCTGGGGCATTTGCTAAGCCGAAGGGCATCCGATTACATTCAAATAGTCCCATGGGGGTAGTGAACGCTGTCTTAGGTATGTCTTCGTCTTCCATTTGAACCTGCCAGTAGCCTGATGTGAGATCTAGAGTGGTGAAGAGTTGAGCATTTCCAAGAGCGTCCAGTGCTTCATCGATGCGAGGGAGAGGATATGCATCACGTACAGTTTTGCTGTTCAGGCGACGATAGTCAATACATATCCGCAGTGAACCATCCTTCTTATGGGCTATCACTATCGGTGAGGCGAATGGACTGTTACTTCTGCGGATGACACCTGCTTCTTCCATGGCCTTGAGATGATCTTTGACAGCTTGGTATTGTGAAGGAGGAATTCGGCGGTGAGGAAGTCGAAAGGGTTGATTGTCTATGAGTGGGATGGAGTGCTTCATCGTCGACGTACATCCAAAGTCCAGGGGACTGGATGAGAATACGTCAGAGTAATTCTGAAGGAGACTCTCTAGCTGCTGCTTTTGTGACTCGCTGTCTAACTTCGCTTTGGATAGGTCAACAAGTGGTGTATGTTTAACATCTCCTGGACTTTCATGGACTTGGCTCAGCTGATAAGAAGGAGAAACATCTTCGTCTTCCTGTCTAGCTTGTAACGTTTCGTAGTCTTCATTGAGTGGTAGATCATCAATGCGCTGGATGTATGCTAGCTGTGCGAGTTTGCAGTTGCGTTTGATGGTTATGGGCTTGGCGGAGATGTTGCAAAGTCTCACGGGTACTTGGCAGTTAGATTCAACATCTGTGACCAGGTTGCTAACTTTTAAAGATGAAGAGCTTCGAGGAAAGTTTTCAACTACTGCAGTGTACGGACCTTTGCCAGGGGGTGCCTGACAAATGATGTCTACTTCTTGGCCTGCTGGTATCACTCGGGGGTATCGGCCGATGTACCTAGCGTAGCCGATGGTACCGTCGCTGTGGCTACCAGGTTCTGAAGCAGAAATACTGTTGAAGGCTGCATACCATGCAGAGCTCTTCGGAGGCAGGAACTTATTACTCTTTGTCACTTGATGGTCTCTCTTCACTGCTCTGATGACATTAGTACCAATGAGGACTGGAACGTTTCTACGGTAACTGTCTGCTTGTACAACAAATGTAGGAACATCCTTGTAGACGACGTCCATTATAGTGATGGTTAAAGGGATGACACCTCGGTGAGGAACGCTGTGCCCACTAGCACTTTCGATGGAGACTTCTGAAGGAGAAATTTCCATGTTCTGGAGCTCAGGGTTTTGCCTCAAGATGTCTTCCGTTATCGACGTGATCTGGGAGCCAGAGTCTATTAGGGCAGTGTAGTTCACACCATTAACGTTGACGACGTCTTCGTTTGTTGGACCAATCAATTGCTGGTGATGGAGAGGTATGTTACCACCGTGGCATATTGAAGACAGACGTGGTGCAGTGTTTGAAGGAGAA
Organism: Asterias amurensis; assembly: GCF_032118995.1. Classification (NCBI taxonomy): domain Eukaryota; kingdom Metazoa; phylum Echinodermata; class Asteroidea; order Forcipulatida; family Asteriidae; genus Asterias; species Asterias amurensis. The sequence continues at coordinate 2,332,678 of NC_092649.1, forward strand.
CTTACTACTGGGCTCGCTGATTCCCGGCCTCTGACGGCTTGCCCATTGGCCGTGGGCCGTTGGAGTTTAAAGGGGCACTTCTGCATCCTTTGGCAATATGACCTTCATTGCCGCATCTGTGGCAGTAGAACACTCGTTGACCAGAGGCATGTTGGTCTGTTCTTGGTTGCTGAGGTCCACGTGGAGTTTGATGAGAGATATCATCTACCCTCAGAGCTAGTTGATGGACAGTGGCGAGAAGTTCTTGTAACACATCATGATCGGTAGTTGGTTTGGGGCTCTTGACATCTGGCACTTTCGGTGAGGATTGCTGATATGGAGGACGAATCTGCTGCAATTGTTGAGCTTGAAGCTTGGTTCCTGTCTTTGCAGCTGCTGCAATCCTAGACTCTCGTTCCAGTTGACGAAGTTCAATTTGAAGTTCCCAAAACGTCATATCTCTGGGCTTCATCGGTGCGAGTCTCTGTGTAACTTTCTCGTCTTTGACGCCTCTCATAAATTGTTGCGTCAGCATACTGTTTCTATTAGGAAAAGGGCGACTTAGGGTTGACTTTTCCTCTATGGTTCTCAGCGTTGCCTCTAGTTCGACGGCGTAGATGCTCGGTAGTTCGGTGGGATGTTTCACACGCTCATAGAAGCTGGCTAATGGATCACCAGTCAGGAATACATCTCCGAACTGTGCTTTGAGTTCTGCAAAGGCGTGGCTTGGGGTCTGATGTGTTGGATGGAGATTGAGTACAAGTTTTCTTGCAGCGCCACCAAGATATCTCACGATGGTAGAAAACTGGATTTCTTCAGGCATCGAAGTAGTTTCGATGAGATACTTCACGTCTCGGACCCAATCTTCAATGGCGATTGTTGCACCTTGGTCACGCCCTGTAAACATAGGTACACTTTTCACTTGATGTGATGGAAGTAAACGGTGATGAGATGAAAGCGTAGTGGAGTTGCGGTCAGGTAGGTGGTGATTCTGAGGTGTGAGAACTGGATAGTCGGTTGAAGAAGAACCTTGTCTCGGCACTTGGCTAGACCTCAAGGGATAGTCATTTGAAGAAGACCCTTGCCTTGGCAATGTGGTAGACATCATTGGAGTTGACCGTTGTGCATGAGTACCTGGAACTGATTGATGCAGTGAGCCTCGGGATAGTCTTCGCTCGATGTTTCCCAGTTGCGAAAGCATGCGATCGGTTGTTTGCTGGATGTCGCCTAGTTCTTCTTGGAAGGGAGAGGTATGTTGAGGTCTGTTCGGAAGAGTTCGACGAGATGATCTGTGACCAAATGCTGCTGTGGACGATGGGAATTCTTCCTCGTCAGACATGCTTCCAAGAACACAGTCCAAAGATAAAATACAGAGTGACAAAGTATGCAAAAGAACACAATTCAAAAGTATCAAAAATGGTCATCAATGCAATACCTTCACAAAATGTAAAATGGCTGTCAGAAAAAAATGATAATATCAATCCAACTGAAGCAATCATGAAATGCAATCAATGTAACCAATGCAAAAACAAATCAGCAATAGCAAAATATAATCTTTGAATGCAAATTGGAACACATCAATATTCAGAAGAAGAAAAAATTCTGTACACAATTGAAGTACCAGAAACAATGGAATTTTCGTGCGACAATTCTGAAGGAAATGACTTCAATTATCTCTACCCAATTGAGGTAATAAAGAGAAACTTTCACACAGCTGGACAATCAAAATGTCTCAAATACAATACAAAAGAATTTACAGGTGTTCTTTTACACCCCAGGAATTTAGCATCTCCAAAGGCAAACAACAATGTATGGATTAAAGTTCTTTTCAGCTGAATGAGAACTTTAAGTACCTACTCCCATTAAGTGGACACCTGTCTAAATGCCAGACAAGATTAATGACTCCTAACAAAACCAACAATACCAAATCCGAATCCAAAATACAATTGAGACTTGATTCAATCAAATTCCAATAATGTCAATGTTCACAATGGGAATTGTTCATCAGCTGCTTGTCTGGTGGTAACAACCGAACGCACTCTTAATCGGCACAGTGGAAGAGTACAAAGGAGGTCTTTAGTCCGTGTGACAATGCTATTGTGTTTATTGTCCTGATGATGGTGCTTTCCCGATCGTATGAGTTTAAACAACTATGAGTTTGTCCAATATGGAGGCGATCGAATTCTTTGCGAGAGTTCGTGAAATCTGCAAATATTGGCAAAATGTTCAAGAAGACCGCGGTAAACTTGTTCTTGATGTTGACGAAAATGTTCAACAGTTCCGATCGTGAAGAAAAAACATCCGGCACTCAGGGGCGTTGAAAAGGCTGGATAAGGTTGCTCAATCACGGGTGATCCAAGTCCGATGGTAAGGATACGGCGGTCCGAAATTCTTCACGTCTGGAGTGTTGAGGGTCTCTCCGTTCCGCGGGGCAGGGTTCAGGGGGGAAGGCCGCTCTGCCCGCTGGAACCCGGCTGTCCTGGCTGGGGATGCCTTCAACGTCTTGATGGGGTAATCTGTACCGGTCACAAGATTGACGGGTATAATGTACTCTGACGATCAAGTGATGCTTGATGCCGTCGTCGATATGCCCGTACCCGGATTCTCCACCAAATGTGACCCTTGGAATAAGTACGGGCATGAAACGGCAAGTCTGATCATATAGTAGCTCTTTAGTTTTATTGAGATCTGTAAACGGTGAATCTGTTGGGTGAAGACACGCAAAGACGTCAGTTAAGGTCTTCGGCCCAAAACAGAATGATCATACAAAATATACAATAATAATTACATAAACTAAACTTTAAAAGAATAAACAATGAAACGATAAAACAATACTCGCGGTTCGCGCCAAAATTAAGGACGCGACCGCCATCTTGGATTTAAGGCAAATTAACGGTGAAATGCAATATAAACAGGTTATTTCCAATCCCAGAAGCAATGATAAAATAAACTAAAGGATCTCCAAAATGTTACATTCAGTAACACTGCTAAGATTATTAGGAAAGGCTCTAGAGGTAATAAATATATCTAAACACTGCAAATCAATAAATAGCTAGCGTGATGTTGCAAAAGCAACCAGATATCCACTAAAGTCAACAACATTCTATAAACAAATTGAGACTTGAGGATAGTGCTTATTACACACTATTTAATCTAAGTAGTAATTAGGAAAACATTTAAATGCAAAATATAACAAGATCTTTACCTGTTGGGTGAAGACACGCAAAGACGTCAGTTAAGGTCTTCGGCCCAAAACAGAATGCTCTTGAACCGGAAAGCAGCCCGCAGAGGGCGCTAGCCATGCAAGTAAAGCAAATGATTACGTAACATAAAAATAAACGTGGGGGGGGGGGTCGCATCGCACCCGTGACATAAGTTTTGAGAAGAGACTTGAATTTTGCGGTACAAACACAAGATCGAAGATTAAGTGGTAGAGAGTTCCAGATGCGTGGCGCGGCTGAAGAAAAAGACCTGTCACCCCATGAGTGTCGAGACTTGGGTTCAATGAGGAGAAGCATGGAACTTGATCGAAGATTCCTTGATGGAGTGTAAACTTGAAGCAGTTCAGAAATATAGTGGGGAGCCTTGCCATTTAGAGCTTTGTGGACAATGAGCATCAGCTTGAAGATGATTCGTTGAGAGATAGGGAGCCAGTGTAGTTGTTTCAGAATGGGGGTTAGGATTTTCTAGACAGTGTCACAATGCGGGCAGCAGTATTTTGGAGCCGTTGAAGTCGGGAAATCTGGTTGTTAGGAAGACTGTAGAGAAGAGCATTGCCGTTGTCAAGACGAGAAGTAACAAATGCATGAATGACCTTTTCAGTGGCACTTTTGTCCAAGTACTTGCGAATCTTACCTATATTCCTGATGTGATATGATGATAAACGAACAATATTGTTGATGTGTGGCTGAAGTGTCATCGATGAATCAAAAATAACCCCCAAGTTCCGAGCTTTGTATTATTATTGCGCTTAAGCACACCCCTGCAAGGTATGCGGGACTACATTTTTTGAAGTATGAGACCTATTCCTTTACATGGCACCATGAAGGGTTTACAAGGTGCTCTGGGGCAACATGATGCTGATCAGATCAGGAACACCGGGGTGAACTCCTTCTCTTCACGACACCCTTGGTTAAAACTGGAGAAATCACATCCCTGCGTATGTTTATCATTGTGTATAGGCAAACTGATTGAGTGGAAACAAACTGAACTGAACTGAACTTACTAAGTAGATGTATCTGTCCTGAGGATCTTTACTCTTGTTGGCAATCTTGATGATCTTGCCCTCTTTCAGAAGGTGTCTTGTTGGATCGATGATGTCTTCACCTTCGATCTTCTCATTAATCTTAAGAAGTTTCTCAAATTGCTCCTGAGGGGGATGGGAAGAAATTCACAGAACAGTATAAGATCAGTAATTATAAGAAACAACAACAAAAGATAAGTTTAAATCTGAAAACATACTGATTAGTTCAAAGTCAAAACCTCCTATGCAAATTCAAATTCATGAAAAAAGTCTTCAAGTACAATTAAAATCAAAACTTAATTCCCCCAATCATTTCCCTTATTTGCCCCACTATTATGAAAGTAGTTTTCACCTTTAAAGCATGTGGCCAACATTGGTAATTTTACCCCAAACAAATGTACACTTTGTGTGACCCATCGTTTACATAAAGTTATAAACACATGAATGTGTTTAAAGGCAGTGGACACTATTGGTAATTGTCAAAGACTAGCCTTCACAGTTGGTGTATCTCAACATATGCATAAAATAACAAACCTGTGAAAATTTGAGCTCAATCGGTCTTCGAACTTGCAAGATAATGAAAGAAAAAACACCCTTGTCACACGAAGTTGTGTGCGTTAAGATGGTTGATTTCAAGACCTCAAGTTCTAAATCTGAGGTCTCGAATCAAATTCGTGGAAAATTACTTCTTTCTCGAAAACTATGGCACTTCAGAGGGAACCGTTTCTCACAATGTTTTATACCATCAACCTCTCCCCATTACTCGTCAGTAAGAAAGGTTTTATGCTAATTATATTTTTGAGTCTTTACCAACAGTGTCCACTGCCTTTAAAATCAATTGGTCAAAAGAGTAACCAAAATAGAGTGAAACAAAAATTATTATAAGTTTTCAAAAATCTGGTTTTGGACTGGTGAAATTAAAGTAATTTTTCTCATGTTTCAAAACTACAGAATTTTCAAGCAAAAGAGAAGCTTTCAACCATCTTTATACAATAAGTAACATTTTTATTTCCAATCATACCAACATTAGCAAACCCTTTAACATGTTTCATTGTCAAGTCAAAAACCAAACTACGGTGAACTCTAACTCTACAACATCAAACAAAATTAAACAAAAAAATTAAATAAAAACTTCAGAGGAACTCCATTTAAGGAGAAACAAGAAAAACCCAAGGATTTCCTTTTCGGGTACCGCTCGGTTCCCAGTTTCCTAAAAATACCACCACAACCTTTTCAAAAAGTCTGGGTTTCCCCGCAACACAGCACGCACAACATCACAGTCAACAGGTCTGCATTATAGCTACCAGACATAGAAAGCTGTTGTACATGTATCTTGTTGCTCAAGACCCCAAGAGAAAAATAGCGGGAACAGAGTAGTGGCTTAATTTAGCACGCCCTATAACCTCCTGCCAAGAATACGGAAGTAGGAAGCTGTTGCACTTGACATTCGTTACTCAAGACCCAAAGGGGAAAAAAGCGGGGAAAAGTGTCCGAGCTTGATTTAGCACGACCTATGACCTCCTGGCAACAATACAGAATATGGAAGTTGTTTACTTTGACATTTTGTACTTAAGACCACCAAGAAAAAAAAGCAGTAAAAAGAGAACTTGATTTAGCATGACGCCCTGGAACCCTCCCGCCAAGAATTTGATCTTCCTTTTATAGGCAGCTACTGAAATGTCATAAGTGACTGCTGGCAGGAAGATGGCAATTTGTCAAGGGAAATTCATCTTTTCCTGTAGGCACAGCGAGAGAGGGGGGGGGGGGATCTGAAATAACGATAGCCCGATATAGGTCAAAATTGTGCCCTGAGTGTGTGCTTGGCAGCCCCTGGAGGGGCCAGGAACTCATCACGGTATTCCCGTTGGGTTTCCAAGATTCCTAAAACAGCAACAACCATTTACGGTAATAGCGTGCCCTTTCCCTATGGCAACGGAGTGCGCGCACTGAACGTCGGGTGTATTTGAAGAACACCCCCCCCCCACCTCCCTAAAAATAAACCACAACTTTTGCATTGTGGGTGAGTCACCCTCAAAATAGGATTTCAGTAAGAGGTCTTGAGTACTGCTTTAGGTATTCAAAAAAACTCCTAATGTTAAAGGTAATGGTAGCTAATCACATTTTTTTCAATTCCTCTGAGAAATTGAGATTTTCTTTTATACTGGAATAATGTGAATTTGGAACAAGTGTATCTTAATGCTGTCCAAATATTTATGGTTTCACTTGAAAGTTGTAAAGAAAGAAAATCATCAAAAGTCAAGAGTAAAAAAGTACAAAAAAATTAAAGATTCTTCTAGTAAAGAGACAGTCTTTTCAGTTGAGGGAAATTCTTTTTAATAAATAGATATTTTCTTTTTAGTCAAGAGAAACTCTGTATAGAAGAATGGACAAGAAAGTGTACATTCGTAGATAGAATGTACAAGCCGAAGGTTGGTACATTGTAGGAAAAAATCCTAACTTTAGAGTGTATTCTCTGACTTGTACTTTGTCAAAATGACGTTTGTTCAAATTTATAAATATTTTGCGAAATGTATTTAAGCTTGCTTTACAGTGCAACCAGCCTCGCTACCATGGGCAGCGCGCCCTATCGATACCTCTCGTCTCGTCACTCACCCCTGGGAGGGATGTACTAGGAAACAACGCTGATTGGCTAAGAACATTGGTAGGGCGTTAGATGTCATGTGGGTGCGCACATAGTTTTATGATTATTTGCGTGTTGACCATGCCTGCGTTTTTTATGACAAAAAAACATTTTTTTAAACCAAAAACAAAAACATTCTTTAGACGAAATACATGCGTGCGCGCGTAGAAAATATTGAATAATGAATATGTACGCTCATTAATGGGTCATGTAAATGTGCAAAGACTGTCTTTGTCAAGTTGGACTATCACTTTAGTGTGTAACAAATCTACAGTTTGACTTGTTCAATAAACCCAAAAGTCATAGATTCATACAGCACTGTTACAGACAGTTATTTCTTCACACACCATTGATTTTATTAATAAATGAAACATATGGAACCATCAATTGTTTACTCAGGTTTTTTTCTTTCAAACAGTGACCCCCCAAAAACATGTCACAATAGCATCCTCAAGAAAAAGTGCTCTGTCCATTTCTGAAATCTGTGATGTAAATTTGTTTGTGTCTAAAAAGTATTAATTTTTTTTGAGGATTTAAACTGAACGCTAGCATGTGAGGAGTGAAATTTGTTTTTGTGCATTTCCTGCATAGGGCTTCAGTGATGAAACCGCCACCACAACTTCCAAAATGACAGCGGCCGCTAAAAGAAAAAAAAGAATCTGATGCCGACCAATCATGACAAGGGCGGAAGTAGCTAGTGAATATCTTTTATATTAATGGACAACAAAGTCTACCCAGAACCCAAGTCTGGTCAACAAAAACAGTGCAGTTGCACTGAAAAAACGTCAACAGTCAACAGTTGTGGTGTATTTATCTTGTTGACAACATCCGACAACTTATTTGGTACTTTATTGGAAGCAACAGATGACTACTACCCACCGCCCCCCCCCCCCCCCTCCACCTAAGTCCAATCGCTCTCTCATAAAAAAGGTTGCACCCCAAAAAGTTTGCAGTGGACTTTGAAGTAGGGTTACTAGTGTGAAGTGCGTCCCGTGTTAGATTTCCCTTGTGCCGCTTCGTACCATGTGACCTAACCGCAGACATTCTCCTGCTGATAGCCCGAGGAGGGGGGTTGGGGGCGGGGGGGGGGGGGGGGGGGTTGGAGGGAAGTCCACGTCTCTCGTCATCTGCATCTGTGCGAAGTGCACCTTCATTATTAGAGTGAGGGGATCAGGAAGTGATTGTGAGTCACCCGATGATTTCACCGCAAAGCATCCCTTCAAACCATCCCCCGTAATCGGACAAGCTGTGTCTTTACTACTAGGTGATGCACTACCAAATATAAACTTGTGTTTTTGACAACATCCCCCCCCCCCCCTCTACATGTTTTTGCGTTGAACGCATTTGTTTAAAAAACATTACTGAAATATTGTTTTAAAACTGTGTCTCTACTACTGGAGGGTGCGCATTTTGTCAAATTCATTTGTTTTAAAAATACTTCTACCCTTAAAACATTTCAAATCTTTACTCAACACTAGAATTGAACGATAGTATCTGAATCATTGTCAACATTTAAAACAAAGATACTACACAAAGAAGTATTACACAAAGAGATTTCACAAAGAGTTAAGACTAGTCTTATCTCAAGTTACCCGTCCTAACTTAGGACTAGCCTTAAGTTTCTAATATCTCTTAGGACTAGTCCTTCGTAAAATAGACCCCTGGGCTTGTCCACTTGTGACTTTACTGGCCCAACGCTCAAAGTATTACTTTTTAACCTTGTGCTTACTGATTTCCTGCTTATTTTTCGCTTAGCAGAAAGTTTTTAAGCAATATTGGCTGCTAAAGCAGCTCTAACAAACTGGGCCCAGGAGAAACTTTATACTTGCAGATGATGGCCTCAAAGGAGCAATCAGGCTATCATCATGTGAAAATAAACCATTCACGTAGAATTGACAACCGGAATGAAGGTATTATGGAAGAATTGGTTGAGTTGTTATGACTACATCAACTCACCATGGATTTCATCATGTCGTTGGAATGCTTTGCAGCTCCAGAGATGATTCCTAACGCCTCTGCAAGAAACCAAGAAAAAGGAATTTCAGTTTGGTAAATAGTTTTGGGAGCGCGCTAGGGGTTCTATCATAAAAAGCATTCATACATGTATAGTGCCAAAATCCGCCTCAAAAGGCGCTCAAGGTGCTTTTCAGATTAACAGAAGAAACCAAGCAGGCAGTAAACAGACTGAAAGCATTAAAGGGAAGGTACACGTTTGGTAATTGTCAAAGACCAGTTTTCTCACTTGGTGTATCCCATCATTAACATAAAATAACAAGCCTGTGAAAATTTGGGCTCAATTGGTCATCGAAGTTGCAATAAAATGATGTTAGAGAAAAAACCCTTGTTGGACAAGTTTGTGTGCTTTCAGATAAGACTAAAAGACTTCTAGCTAGAAGTCTTTTATAATTTTAGTGAGAAACTACCTCTTTCTCAAAAACTAAGTGAGAAAACTGGTCTTTGACAATTACCAAACGTGTACCTTCCCTTTAATGCTTTCAGTCTTTTATGACACGGTGAAACGTGCGGAAACAAGAATGGGTTTTCCTGTTATTTTCTCCTGACTCCGATGACCAATTGAGCTTAAATTTTCACAGGTTTGTTATTTTGAGTAGAAGTTGTGATACATGATACAAGTGCTTCCACTTCTTTAAGATTTTGGACGACTCAATTGACAAGAAAATGACAGAAGACTTACTCTCTGCACTGGGTCTATCTCTGGCATCCTCCGGCAGCTTTCTTAAGTACTCTGCATTCATGTAATGAAATCACAAAAACCTTTAAAGTAAATTCTCAAAAACAATTTGGAGCATACATAGCTCAAAGTACCTAATGGACCAATGGCCAGGGTCCAGTAATTTTAGCATTGGGCCTGGACCTATGAACAAACAAGCCCAGTCCTTTTACTAGTTTCTTTCTCCCAAATACATCTATTTTTTCCATTAATTGTGCAAACTCCTTCCTAAAAAGTGTACCAGGCAAGGAGTCCCAAAGGGATGCAAGCATGTGGAATAAAGCTGTTGGAGTGGCTCTTTGGAATGTTATTCATCTATAACTTTCGTTGAATAGTTTGTGTAAAAAGAAACCAGAAAAATACAAAGTCCTGACAAGAAACTCTCCTGCTGTCAAATATTTATTCATTTATTTATTTATTTTAAACCTTTATACATAATACACAATAATTACAAGTTAGACTGGGGCTGTCAAGGTTATACAAAAGTATATAAACTGTCATCTTGAGATGTGTGGCACCAGACCCCTGCCAACAATAAAAATATAGTTATAAACATAAAATAAAAAGGAGATTGCACTCAAGTGCTTTTAAAATTACATATTAGAAAACATTAAAACAACAGCCGGCCAGTTGGCATACCTTTTAGTAGGAGTTCATATCTGGGTATCCTCTGTACTGGAGTTAACATATGATGTTGGAGAGCGAGACCCCCACATTCTGGAAGTTGCTGTGAATAAGGGTGGGAGAAAAAAAATATGAGCGGTGTACCAAAACAAAAGTTGCGTGAATTTGTAAGTTTTACAGAGATCTCCCTATTGGTTTGTGATGGAAATAAGTTCCGAATGATAAAACTTCATCTTCGCCCTAAGAGTTATGGTTGACCCTTTGTGACCCTGGTTAGGATGGAGTTCCACTTCTGTCTATCCAGTGCAGATCGATATGCAACGTTTATTGATAAGCCCGTGAGTTCTTTGATTCCGTCTGTCCAACGAAGGGTTTGACTGCCACGTGTACGACTACCTGAAACACATCCTTGCAAAAATTTTTTCTCCAGGTTGTCCCCCTCTCTTCTGAATCTGTGACCAAAGTATTGAAGCTTGTTTTTGTTAATTTTTGATAACAAGGTGGGTCTATCTACTCCTATCTGGTTTCTAACAAAGACATTGGTCTTGGTTTTTTTTCCATGATATTCTCAGCATTCTCCTCCACATCGCAAAAGCATTAATCCTGTACCGGTCTGCTTTTCCCACAGCCCACGACTCAGATCCAAAACTTCATATAGTAACAAAATCAAATAATTGTCCATCTATTCATCCCCAAATCATCAGAACTACGACAACAAAATTAAACTCCCCCAAAGACTAATTAAGGTTGACAAACTTACTCACCTGCAATTCCGATATAGCTGCGGCAAATTTAGGCACTTTAGACGTCCACGAATTGAGTTGTTTCATGGCATGGTTAAAGTTACCGACGTAGAAGGAGTAGAGCTTGAGAAAGTGTGCATTGTCCTTCAATACCTCCCCTAAACATGGATTCGTCTCCCTAATGAAAAAAAAAACATATTTCTATTATAATTTATAGACAGGTCTCTCCACTACTAAATGCATAAAACCATGTATTATTTTAGTTTAGGTATTAGAGAATGAATTAAAAACAACAGTTATGTCCAAGTTTTACTAGGGCACTATGCTGTAAATGATTGTTCTTACACTTAAACAGTCTAGGTACTTTTCGTAGGACACAAAACACAATGTCAACAGAATAACAAGTCACAACAATTATTCTAGCATGTACAATGTGTTTTCGTGAGCTTGTTTTACTGTTTCTCAAAAACTACAGCACCTCAGCAAGTATATATTCGAAGAAAGGCTTTTTACACCATCATCTTCAAACAGTGTAATGTTAATCTGTGAGCATTGTGTTTTGTGTTACAAAAAGTACCCAAATCCTTTAAAGGAGCGTTACAGAATTGGTAAGAAATAAAATTCATGAAGATCACAGATTTAAATAGAACATACACGGTCTAATGATGATGATAGTAGAAAACATCCCTTGAAATATTTCTGTCTGAAAAGTCATATTTGATGAGAAAATCAAATTTCACGTTTGGAGCGATTTATTTAGTGAACCAATTATTAAATTTTCTTTTTGCATCGGTGTCATGCAAATATGTGTAATCGTTTTTATCACTAGTTTCTCATGACCAAGACAGCCAATCGCTCTCAAACTTGTACAGGTTTGTCAGTTTATGTACATGGTGGATTGCATGAAGTGCTAATACACTGCCAGCAGCTGTTTAATTGTTAGCACAAAAAAAAAAATTCTGTCATGGTCCTTTAAAGGGAAGGTACACGTTTGGGAATCGTCAAAGACCAGTCTTCTCACTTGGTGTAACCCACCATAAGCATAAAATAACAAGACTGTGAAAACTTGGGCTCAATCGGTCATCGAAGTTGCCAGAAAATTATGAAAAAAAAACACCATTGTTGGACCAATTTGTGTGCTCTCAGATAGGAATAAAAGACTTCTAGCTAGAAGTCTTTTATTATTTTAGTGAAAAATTACCTCTTTCTCAAAAACGACGTTACTTCAGAGGAAATTGTTTCCCACAATGTTTTATACTATCAACAGCTCTCCAATGCTCGTTACCAAGTCAGTTTTTAAGTTAATATTTTTTTAGAGATACTACCGAACGTGTAACTTCCCTGTAAATAAAGACAGATGTCAGAATAGTAACAACATTTCAGCACGCTTTCATTTTATTTATTTATTTTATTTATTCTGGTTGTGAAGCCAACGACTCCCAGGAAAAATGAACTTAATCACCGTACAAGCCAAGAATCCAGTAAGAAGACAAAGTAGATAGTTTGTTTTAAACGTGGAAGTAAAACCACAGAAAGTTATTCATGGGGAAAACCCAGGCGGTCAGGAAGCAGGGACTGATAAAAACTCAGTCCCCTTCATTGCCCTAAGTTCAATACATAATACCATCATTATAAATAATAATAATAATAAACAGCATTAATAAGGTGCATTATGAATCAAAGATTCCTCAATGCGCCTAAAAATAAAAACTAAAGGCAAAAAAACAAGACCAATTAAAATATAGGCTAAATACTATTAAACTGAACAATAATCGACATAAAAAAAAGATTCAACAATGCAAACAAAAAAGTAGATACAAATGTTAAAACATTAGAAACAAAAGACCAAGATATATAGGGCCTAAACCCATAAAATTTGTAATATTAAAAATACAAGAAACTAATCCATCAATATAAATTGAACCATGAGCAATTAGCAAATGTAAAAGTTTGTTTAGAGACTAAAAAAGATTCAACAGTGCACACAAAACTAGACACAAGTTTAAAGACAGTGGACACTCATGGTAATTGTCAAAGACTAGTCTTCACAGTTGGTGTATCTCAACATACGCAGAAAATAACAAACCTGTGAAAATTTGAGCTCAATCGGTCGTCGAAGTTGCGAGATACTAATGAAAGAAAAAACACCCTCCGTCACACGAATTTGTGTGCTTTCTGATGCTTGATTTCGAGACCTCAAGTTCTAAACTTGAGGTCTCGAAATCAAATTGGTGGAAAATTACTGATTTCTCGATAACTACATCACTTCAGAGGGAGCTGTTTCTCACAATGTTTTATATTATAACACCCCTTGCAAGTATTCTGCCTGCTCATTGGTTTAGAGCGCGTCACATGACATGTCTTAGTTTTGCTAGACGACGGCCGTGTGATAGTGCGTCGGTTTGCCATGCGCTAGTCCGAAGACTAGCACGCGGCGCCGTGCGCTAGTCCGACAGACTAGCACACAGTGTGCAGTACCCGGACGTCCGTTGCGTGTACGAGGATTCTAAATTAATAGTCTGTAACCATTTCGGATTGCACGACACTACATGCAACACAGTAAGTAAAAGTGTTTGCAATCTGTATTCGCGTCGCCCGTGGATTGTAGCATTCAGGTCTGTAACTTAATAATAATAGTACAGTATTTAGAAATGTTTGGGGTGTTATAAAACAAATATTGACTGCTTTTACTCGTGCAATGGTTAAAAACTATGACTCCCTCGGTGATCCCCGGAGCGTTCTATTTTCCCGAGGCGAAGCCGAGGGAAAATAGAACGCTCCGGGGATCACCTCGGGAGTCATAGTTTTAACCATAGCACTCGAAGCAGTCAATATTTGTATACCATCAACCTCTCCCCATTACTCGTACTCAAGAAAGGTTTTATGAAGATAATTTTTTTGAGTAATTTCCAATAGTGTCCAGTGTCTTTAAAACATTAGAAACAACAGACCCAGATATATAAACACTGGCATGCATTTATTTAAAGGCAGTGGACACTATTGGTAATTACTCAAAATATTAATTAGCATAAAACCTTACTTGGTAACAAGTAATGGGGAGAGGTTGATGGTATAAAACATTGTGAGAAACGGCTCCCTCTGAAGTAAGTTAGTTTTCGAGAAAGAGGTAATTTTCCACGAATTTGATTTCGAGACCTCAGAATTAGAATAGGTCTCAAAATCAACTTGCATCTGAAAGCACACAACTTCGTGTGACAAGGTTGGTTTTTTTTTCCTTTCTTTCATTATTATCTTGCAACTTCGATGACCAATTGAGTTCAAATTTTCACAGGTTTGTAAGAAGACTGGTCTTTGACAATTACCAATAGAGTCCACTGTCTTTAAACTGTACTCCTGATGAAATAGAAACTGCAAAACAACAACAAATATTCTAGAAACAATAACTGCTGTCAAGCATGGCTAACACGAAGTTCAACGCTAACTTCCTGAACTTTATTTTGGTCACAAGTTGAACTTTCCCAAAGGTCAATTTAAGGTCACGTGTTATAACTGATACAAACTTTACTAAGAGGGACAATTTAAATTGAATCAACCCAGCCAGTAATTAGTTGGATAATTAGGCTCAAGTGGACAATTAGGCTCTGGGCACTGCCAGAGCTGCCTACATTTTCCTACTTGCGTTCAGGGAGAATTTTCACAACAATCAGGAAGATATTTAAAATCACAATCAACCTAATGGGGACAAAGTTTCCATAATGAGGAAGTTTTTCACTTTTTTGTTTATCAGAGCATGAAAAGATTGCTTTATTTGCAGGGAAATTCTTGCAGAATCAGTGAGACTTGGCTAGTTTTATCGAGATATGCTTTTGCAGATGATGGTTTTCCCTGATCATTTAAAAATCCTTAAAAAGTTTTAAAGAATGGAAAAAAGGTGCCTAAAATCGAAAAGATTTTCAAATTTGTTTATAAGAATATTGAAAGATTTGTTTATTGGTAGGGAAATTTCTGCAGAATCAGGGAGAGTTGGCTTGTGATAAAAAAAGAATGCTTTTGCAAATGGTTTTCAACAACGCGTTCATAGAACTATTCATGATCTTTCAATAAACCCAAATCGTTTCATAACAGGGAAAAAGTTTTAATAATTAAAGGAACACGTTGCCTTGGATCGGTCGAGTTGGTCTTTGAAAAGCGTTTGTTATAATATGCATATGGGTAGAAAGATGCTGTAAAAGTAGAATACAATGATCCAGACAAACATGCCTCGAAATTGCACGGTTTTCCTTTTACCTCGTAGGCTAACACGGTTGGCCATTTATGGGAGTCAAATTTTTGACTCCCATAAATGGCCGACCGTGTTTGTTCGCACAGTAAAAGGAAAACCACGCAATTTCGAGGCAAACTTGTGTGGATCATTGTATTCTACTTTAAATTATCTTTCCAACCATATGCATTTTATAACAAACGGTTACAAACACTTTTTTATAGACAAACTCGTCCGATCCAAGGCAACGTGTTCCTTTGAGGAGATTTTACAATTTGTTCATCAAAACATGAATTTAAAAAGATATGGTTTAGTTTCGGGGAACGCTCTTCAGAATTAGGGAGACTTGGCTAGTGTTAAAAAAACTAATGCTTTTGCAGACGGTTTTTTAAAAAGATTTTCATGGTACTATTCCTAATCATTCAAAAACCCTAAAAACAAAATTGTAAAATGGAAAAAAGTGTCAAAATCAGAGAGACTTTCTAATGTTTTCACCAGAACAGGAGTTGTTGAAAAAGATATGGTTTAGTTTCAGAGAGTTTTCCGCAGAATCGGGCAGAGTTGGCTAGTCTTAAACGCTTTTGCAAATGGTTTTCAAAATGATTTGTGTGGTACTATTCCTGTTCATTCAAAAACCTTAATTAAAATAAATAGTTTCATAACAGGGGAAAAGTTTTTAATAATTAAGGAGATTTCACAATTTTTTCATCAGAACATGAATTTAAAAAGATATGGTTTAGTTTCAGTGTGCTTTCTGCAGAATTAGGGCGATTTGGCTAGTGTTAAAAAAGTAATGCTTTTGCAGATGGTTTTTCAAAAAGATACCATAGTACTATTCCTGATCATTGTAAACAAGTTTTTAACACCAACTTTAAACAATTTTCTTTTAGACTATGGCCTCCAGAGAAGAAAAAAAAAAACCACCACATCCCTGTTGTCCTTCATGGCACACTATTTGATAAGCACGTTAACAAAATGCTGTGTCCGTTTCCTGTCTAGGGTAGGATATAGTCTGGCTGTGGGTTTTAGTTTTTGGCTTTAGCATACGGCGGGGGTACATGTACGCTTCCTTCTCATCTTACTAAACCATCAGGGTCAAAGTTGAGCAAAAACCTAGGACTTTTTCATTTCCTTTTTCCCTTGGGGGAAAAAGTTATAACATGAGCATGTTCATGAGTTGCTACAAAGCTAGTTTTGTTTTGTTTTCAGGATTTTTTTTTTTTTTTTTTTGAGGTTTTTTTTGTTTGTTTTTTTACGAGGAGGGGGCCACACCACCTCTTTATTTGGAAAGATTAATTCATTCTGTTCTTGATATTTCCCATTCAAGGTATACACAATTTCATAATAATTAGCACTTTATCACACCCAATGCAATGGCCACAGCAAAGAGCTCAATATTTTTTTCTGCAAGGTCAAAAGCTCCCTCCCAGCAAAGATTTGCTTTTTCTGCTAAGCAAAAGAAAGCCGGATACCAGTCACAGATAGTACATGTTGGGAATGGGGTACTTTGGCTGGTAACCTTATTCTGGTGAGCATTTGTGCCGAGTTATTCATTCTGCTTAAAGCAGCTCCATCAAATTTTGCCCCAGAGATGAAGTACATCTCAAAGAAAATACCAATTTTGTTGACCAAAAAGTTTCCCACGCCGAATAATTACAATGCATAAAATTAATGGTTCTCTGCCTTTGAACTGTTGCATACAAATTTGTTAGTGAAGTAATTTGTACTTGGTTTGGGTTATTGCTCGGAAACTCTCTCCATACACGAGTTCATAATAATCCCTGTATCAATGGCTAACAACAAGCCATTTTAAGGTATCGGTTTCTATAATGGACGACCATTCTATACTAAAGAAAACAAAATTGCTAATTCCCCCCTTTATCAACCACGTCAAGCGACCCTATAAGACGTCAATCACCTGGTACTATTAAACCTATTACCTAATATGAGACATACAGGATCTACGACCTTTGTGGCCTCACTTCTGTTTCCTTGATGCTGATGACTTCATGCCTTAAGATCATGAGCAATAACTGCACACCGTTTAAGATTACTGACTTAAAGCTGGCTTGAGTCTTGTTTACGTAATTTGCTTTTCATTATTTGTTATCGAGCACAATACCCTTCAAGGGGTCTACATGAACTTACAGAGCTTTGGAGAAATTAAAACCATTCTGTCTGTCTGTGGTGTCATGCACTTATTTAAAGTACTGAAGCCGTGTTACTATTCACCTTTTTTTCTTAAAGCACCGCAACTTTTCTGTAGAATGACAAACTTAAATCCAATGGAGACACACACGGTTAACCGTCCTCCATGTCAACTTACCGCGACTGTGATGTAAAACAGGCCTAATGAGGTTGCCAAAGACTTCTGCACAGCCACGGTAACTTTACAGGGCTGCTAAAAAGTCCAATGGGAACAGCACCACGCTGTAAACCTAACATGACCATGCTGTAAAATGCTTTGCAAACGTCGCTGAATTTGTCTACCGTTCACAGGACCTAAGCTTAAAGTCCTAACCAAATGTAAGGGGGGTCGATGGCGGAGGATTTGTGAGCCGCGCACCCTTGCGTATATCTTGTATGTTTATTTGTTTATCTTTATAAACCATGTGAATTTGGTTTACAATAAGTGTGACCTTGTCATTCTTTGGGTATTCTGGCAGGCAAGATACTGCACTGGTCCTTTGGGAAAGTTGACGTTTTGTGTCATAATTTCCACATAAATCAAAGATTTATGAAAGTAAAAGCTGGACAAGTTTTGAGATGTGCCCTTTTTCATCATATCAAAAGTTGATAGGGGAAAAAAAGGGAAAAAAAGGAATTATGACATGTAGGATTTTATGTCTTCTTCCATTGGACTGTGTACAAATCAAGCCTGCAGGAAAGTCCATGCTCTGTGGCTCTTTAGTAAATATGTGATGTCACAGGTCAAGTGGTCTATACAGTTCATTTTAAAAGTTTAAATCAATACTAATCTGCTTGTGTGTTCACTAATCATCCAACACACATTTCAGTGTTTTATTGTACTGGTTTACTATGGTAAAGTATTTTGCTGAAAATTCCATCACCAGGACTCGAACCCACTCTCTGCTGATAAGAATCTTCAGAGCTTGAGTCAGGTGCTCATTTCCGCATTCCACGACTCGCATTCCACGCAGCTACTGTCCCCATATGATCCTCGTATACTTATCTATAAAATCTAATGCAAAATCAACATACCATTCCTTGAGTTGTTTTTCCAACGCGCAAAGGATCACATCCGAATGGAGTCTGTATATCGTTGAGATGTTGGAGAATATTTCCATGGGTACAGTGGGAGGGAACCAGCTATGCTTCTGATTCTCTTGTGTGATTCGGGCAAAAAAGATCTGGCAAAAAAATATATATCAGTGAATGTGAATTCTGACCCCAAAACAACTCTAATGAAGCATAAAAAATTAAAAAATTAGTATTAATAGTATGCAGTTCTTATGTAATACTTTTTATACTGAAAGTGTCCTTTTTGGCTCCATCTGAAGTAATGTAGTTTTGAGAAACAGGGTAATTTCTCACTCAATCAGTGAGAGACTTCAGCTGTATGAAGTCTTGTATTAGGCATCTGATAGCACACAAATTTGTGCAACAAGAGTGTTCTTTCTTTCTTTATTCTCTTGCAACTTGGATGACCAATTGAGCCAATAATCCATCTATATACATTGAACCATGAGCAATTTAAAATGTAAAAGTTTGTTTAGAGATTAAAAAAGAGTCAACAGTGCACACAAACCTAGACACAAGTTTAAAAAAACATTAGAAACAACAGACCCGGATATATAAATACTGGCATGCATTTGTTTAAAGGCACTGGACACTATTGGTAATTACTCAAAATATTTATTAGCATAAAACCTTACTTGGTGACAAGTAATGGGGAGAGGTTGATAGTACAGTATAAAACATTGTGAGAAATGGCTCCCTCTGAAGTAAGTTAGTTTTCGGGAAAGAGGTAATTTTCCACGAATTTGATTTCGAGACCTCAGAATTAGAATAGGTCTCAAAATCAACTTGCATCTGAAAGCACACAACTTCGTGTGACAAGGTTTTTTTGGTTTTTTTTCATTATTATCTGGCAACTTTGATGACCAATTGAATTCAAATTTTCACAGGTTTATTATTGTATGCATATGTTGGGATACAAGTGGGAATGCTGGTCGTCGACCATTACCAAATTACGTGTCCAGTGCCTTTAAAAATGATCCGACAAGGAACCATCCTAGATTTAAATAATTGGCTCATCATGAGAGACAACGCCATCAACCACAACAAGGCTGGAATGCATCTCAGTTGAAACTTCTCCAAAACAAACCTTTTGGCAACTTATCACCAGAAACCCATTTCCTTATTCTTGTTTCTAACCTTCATGCCAGCAATCCATGAACTTGTATTTTATGATCTGCATGTAGGTCTTAATTATAAAAAAAACAAAGGCAGCTGATACTCCGGATGGTACACCTCTTGCTGGGAATCTGGCCTGCAATGGGAGGATCTGTGTACAGCAATGGAAGACCAACGCGTTTGGCGAGATGGCGAGAGGGTCAAAACTCCCCAGGAAATTACTGGGGTTTCATCTCCTGGGTATTTGCTGCAATGTGAAAAGGGCTTATAGCCCACACCACCCCAAAAACAGAATAGCACATTTTTAGTTTAATAGCATTCAAGGGAAGGTACACTCTTGGTAATTACTCAAAACAAATATTAACTTAAAAACTGACGCGGTAACTAGCATTGAAGAGCCGTTGATTGTATGAAACATTGTGGGAAACAACTCCCTCTGAAGTAACGTAGTTCTTAAGAAAGAGGCAATTTCTCACTAAAATAATAAAAGACTTCTAGCTAGAGGTCTTTTATTCCTATCTGAAAGCACACAGATTCGTCCAACAAGGATGTTTTTTCTTTCATAATTTTCTCCCAACTCCGATGACCCATTGAGCTCAAATTTTCACAGGTTTGTTATTTTATGCATGTGTTGAGATACACGAAGTGAGAAGACTGGTCTTTGACAATTACCAACAGTGTACCTTCCCTTTAACCAAAAATATAGCCCTAAACAGTTTAAACTAAAATCTCCTAACCCCTGATAAAAAAGCAACAATGAAAAGATGAGCTTACTTGGTCAATGAGGTACAAATTCTTAACATATGTCCGCTCCGTTGTGAG
Organism: Asterias amurensis; assembly: GCF_032118995.1. Classification (NCBI taxonomy): domain Eukaryota; kingdom Metazoa; phylum Echinodermata; class Asteroidea; order Forcipulatida; family Asteriidae; genus Asterias; species Asterias amurensis. The sequence goes on from NC_092649.1 coordinate 2,353,060, forward strand.
GACTTCATAAGCTTTCTTGTGGGTATCATCCAGGAATTGAACTGGCTCAGGTATGACATCCTCCTACAAAGACAGATCATTCAATCAATCAAAATCAATGATTTAACGCCGGTATCCATAAGTAGTCGTTCAAAGGCGCTTTGACAGAAGAATCTATTACATAGAAAATGTTCCTCGTGTACAAATGTTTTTTTTAGTCTCTTCTTGAAAAAGTTCACATTTTTGCAATGTGTTAATCAGGAGATCAGGGCCCATTTTCATGGCTCTGCTTATCGCCGAATTCTGCACTTAAGATCAAGATTCCCTGCTTATGTGCAAGCGCCAAATTTCCAAGCCTTGTACGCCTAGAATGCCTAGTAACATAGTGTACGCACCCTTGCCGTAAGCACAGATTTCCCTGCTTACGGTAAGCAGAGCCATGAAATTGGGCCCTGCCCATAGTACAGGTGCTGCACTGGAACCACATCAACCACGGCCCAATTTCATAGAGCTGCTAAGCACTAAAATTTGCTTAGCATGAAATTTCTTCCTTGGTAAAAACAGGATTAACAACAAAATTTCCATTTGATGGATATTGCCTGTTACTGGTATTCAGCTGTTGTTGGCTAAACCTGAAAGCCACATGGAAATTTGGTTGGAAAACCTGTTTTTATGAAGGCAAAAATGTCATGCTTAGCACATTTTTGTGCTTAGCAGCTATGATGAAATTGGGCCCAGATTTGGGTCAATATGAACACCATTTTCAAAGGTCGGGTCATGAATTAGTTCTTGCCAACGTAACGCTGATTAATAGGCAACTATAAAGAAAGATACAAACTAAATTCACACGTGAAAGTTTCTGCTGATTACAGTGTCTACCTTGCTGAGAAAACAACAACAAAACTGTCACAGTATTTTCAAAAAGAAACTTGGAATCCATCCACACTGAGCAGAGTGACAGTGGGTAGCAACTTCATCTCTGTTCGCAACATTCGTGAGGAGAAACCAATCCTCAAAAATCTGCAAAACAATTCCTGCCTTCAGGTTTCCATTGTTTGACCTTTGACCTCAGCAATGGCAGCCAATGATGCAAGGGGTCTTATCTGGTAGCCACAATTTAATTGTGCTTGAGCTATATTTTGGTGCCTGAAGAGCAGCTCTAATAAATAAGACCCCAGCATGCGCCGATTTCACGAAACTTTATGCAACTGCGTAAGTCCACTTACGCACATTTATGGCGCAAGTTTCTTCATAAACGTTGCGCAAGTGGACTTACGCAGTTGCGTAAAGTTTCGTGAAATCGGCTGCTGGTCTTTCAAAAGCCAAAGGATGCTTAATGTACGACTGTAAAAGAACATTACAGATTCGGTTTTTGCTAACAGTTGCTGGCAGCGTAAGCACTTTATGTTATCCACTATAAACTGACAAACCTATAGAAGTTCGAGATTGATCGTCCATCTGGGTCCCGAGAAAAACATGAAACATCGATTACACATTTTGCATGACATCGTTAAAAAAACAATAAAACGCTCACTGAGCAATAAACGCCAATTGGGAAATTAGTTTTTATTTATTCCTCAATGACATTTCAGACAGAAATATTTCAAGGGATGTTTTCTACTATCGTCGTCAATAGACCATGCAAGTTTTGTGTAAATCTGTGATCTTCACGATTTTGTTTCTTACCAACTCTGTAATTTTCCTTTAAACTCACCAATGTATCCTCAGAAGCATCCGAGTCAAAATCTGACGCAGTCCCGATTGGCTCATCATCATCCGAATCCTCGGCAAAATCAGAGTCCATCGATCTCATTTGTCTCCTCAGAATTCGCCTCGACATCCTCCGATCCCTAGTCCGTAGTTTCCTCTCTTGTCCCAAAAGATCACTGTGCATGAGAACGCCTGAATCCCCACTGGACATACCGCCAGAGTTCCGTAGAACAGCCTGCCCGTTACCGTTGGTGATGTTCGAATTCTTAGCCGCCGTTTTATCCACGTCCGGAATCGGTATGATCGCATACGGTCCATCCTTATCGCTCAGGCGCTTTATCGACTTTCCAACGTTAGTCGTCGCTGAGTTATCGTCGCCAGCTTCGGGGACCTCTTGCCCGAAGAACTGTTCTAGTTTTTTGGAGGACCTGTTTAACTTGGGGATGGCCGTGTCCGGCGGCGAGGGCGCTTCTTGGTATACATCGTCGTAGATATTATTGCTCTCCATGGGTGTTTCTTGTTTTGAAGGGTTGAATCTGGCCGCGTTGTGTCTCTTAGGACACTCTAATTTAGGGGACACATTTGACTGGCCGTTTTTCACAATCGGCGTAGTGGCACTGTTGTTCACTGCGGCTATTGGTTTCTTTAAAATCTTAGGCTTGGTGGGAACCGGTGGTTTCTCAGCTGGAAGATAAAGATGAAACGAAAAGAAAATAGCTTGTTATACTTCCTTATTGTCTTTTTAAAATAAGGGTCACGATCATTAAAGGCAAAATGTAATCAATGTTGATAAAAAAAACGTATCAGCCTTTTGAATTAAAGTTCAGATTCAGTTATATTTACCACAGTTTCAAAACAATGGCAATGTCAATCAACGAAGAACAAATACAAGAACATAATTTACTAGATAAGCTTTGATGATATACCAAAAAATGCAAAACAGCGCACTGCATTGTCACTAGCAAATGTCTATAAAAATTAAACGTGAATTCAACACTGAGGTACCAGTGCCCCAGAAAACAAGTTAGTCCATGGTCCATTTTACATACAGCATTTTCCTGCAAGGTACACATGTGGGACTTATTGGCCTCATCCGCAAGCCGTCCATGCCCCAGGTTTCTTTTCCCAATAAACTAAGCAAATTTGCCTAGCATAACACCATATAGAGTTATATATAAGAACTAGAGGGTGCACTAACCTACATGTATATACGCGCCCCAGCATGCGCGCAGGCGGCCATTTTGTAAGTTGAACAAACAGGCACTGCTTAGCGTGTGTTTGTGCGGCCATTTTGTAAGTTGACAAAACAGCATCGCGTCAGCGTTCAATAAACACAAACTCCAGCGTGAACTTCGTATTCAACGCGCATACATAATGGCGCGCGTGTCTCATTGCGGTCCTGTCGCGTTTGTGCAAGAAGCATCACCAGTGCGCCCTCAAGTTCTTATATATAACTCTTTGCATGACACTGATCAAAATGTGTGTTTTGTTCACTAAAATAAAGCCATTTCAATCAAGTTTTACTCAATGTAATCTTTACACACTGGTCAACCTTTCTCTAACTATAAGGAACAATAACATGGTAATGTAAACTTTGTTCAAGTTCATCTTTAAAGGATATATTTGAAGGTTTTGTATAATTGTAAAAATTTAATGTTCTAAATTTCAACCTTTACACTATGAAACTGATGAGCAAATACAGGACAACATATGACATTGTTTGCTTGGTTGTTTAAATCCCTCTCACTAATCATTATAACAGAGGACTCTAAAAACTCCCAAAACTAACAAACGACTTGCACAGCACACTGCATTAGGTCTTGATGTACATCAAAGCATTTGTAAGAGCAATCCATTGACTAAGATAAGGGAACACCAATCCTATGTTTAATAGATAATTTGCCTCTGGGATATAAAATTACTTTGGAGCTTTACAATCGGCGACAACGCTTGATAAGCATTTGTATACTCTGTGCTCCAATGATAGTATAAAATTATCAGTAATAATAAACGATGTCCTCTAGCCACCATCTTAGAGGTAAGATTATGATGCAACAATGAAAAATGCATCTGTTTATGCATGAGGCACCTGGGGCCAATGACCAAAAATCTTTTGTTTTAATAGATAAATTGCCTCTGGGATAAAAATTACTTTTTAGGGTTTTACAATCAGCTACAATTATGATAACCATTTGTATGCTCCAATAATGATAGTATTAAAATATCAATTAATAAACGATGCCATCTAGCCACCACCTTAGAGGTAAGATGCAAAGCTGTTTAAATGCATAAAAGGCGCATTATGGGCCAATGAGCAACCGCCTCTTGACCTCTAGCTGATGAGGGCAACCTACTCACAAGACGTCATGTGCATAGACCTTTTTGCAAATTGCGCAAGCGCAAACTGTTGAATAACGTGCATCGTGGGATAGCTATGGATCAAATTTGATCACCAGCTAGACCACACTGCACCTTATTCCTAGCTTTACGCGCGCGCCCGAGTATTTGCAAAAAGGTCAATGAGGAAAGGTCTATTGCCCAAAAAATAGGAAACTGCCAATATTAGGTCTGAGTAGCAAAGTTGGTTGAGCGCAGGCACGTTCAATCCAGTGATCACAGGTTGTATGCTTTAGTAAATTTATCATTGCATTGCTCACACCCCAAAGTTTATGAATGACTTAGTGATTTGCAGTTTACCCTTTCACAATGGTTGCAAATACAACTTTTATGAACATCCTACAAAAATGAACCTCAATGATGCAGTATTTTCTTTGAACATGCAGTAATCAAAGGAAACCAGGAAGTATGTGCAAAGAAAATATGAATTCTGGATCGGTTACACACTTCACTGCATGCAATGTGAATTGCATTATAACTTTAAATATACAATGTATTTATTAGTCTTGAATTTGTATTTTAGGAGTACATGTATATAAACTCATTCAAGTAATACGGGGGTGAGAGCCATTGCTGACCAAAAATCTACAACTTGAATCGAGATCAAATGAAATGAAATGAGGGTAACTCGTTGTCAAACTGCCTAGAGCTCTTCAATATTATTTTCTTTTTCATTGTTTTATGTTTTGTGTTGTGCATACATGTACATGTAGAGGTATTCTGCATACTGCGACATGTAAAATGTTTTGTAGTATATTATTATTGAGTCCCAATTTGAAGGTGCGCTCGTTTAGCTTTCCTGGGTCGACCCCGGTGTGTGGTGGGGTTTTTTTTCCAGGACGAACGTGTTCAGATAATTACCCAAGTTCGTCCGGGTGAAAAAAAACGCCACACACCGGAGTCGACCCAGGGAAGCTAAATGAACGCACCCTGAATAACTCCTGGATTTTAAGATTCTAAGGAGTATAACAAAGGACAAGTGGCATCAAGTTTATGATTGAAGAGTATTTTCTTCTGATTCGAAGTGAAACAGAAAGAAAGCATTATTACTCCACACACCGGAGTCGACCCAGGGAAGCTAAATGAACGCACCCTGAATAACTCCTGGATTTTAAGATTCTAAGGAGTATAACAAAGGACAAGTGGCATCAAGTTTATGATTGAAGAGTATTTTCTTCTGATTCGAAGTGAAACAGAAAGAAAGCATTATTTGTGTTCCAAGGCATTCACTTACATACTGGGCCGAGTTTCAGAGAAAGTTATTCAAATAAAAAAGTCCCTTTTGTTTCTGGTAAAAACTAAATCAACAATCAGTTTGAGGATAACTGTCTGAACTGTTTTACTTTGAGTTCTATCTGTCGTTTATTTATGCTCAGTTCGACAATGTTTAAAGGTAGGTTTGGATATTTGCCCAAGTTTCGAGTTTTATCTGCGACAATCTGGATTAACTATCCTCTACCAACTGAGCTATCTAGCTCTGTTGTTGGCGGTCTGATTTTGTCATCGTCTTTGTTCAGGAGTGCCAGACAGAATTGTTATGCCAATATTATTTGCGTTGAATTTAAAAGAAGTACGACACCGGTTTAAAGATCACTTGCATACAAGCCCACACAGTTCCTCCACTGAGGTCATATGAAGACCTATCATTGGCTGAGAGTTCAGTATGGCTTGTGCACATGTGCAGATATTCATTGTTTGACCTCAGCTAGGGCAGCCAGTGTAAGAGGTCTATGGAAATGATATTTCTAGGAGTGAATTTACTCGTCAAAAGAATGAATGGTGAAAATGTAAGAATCAATGGCCCAAGCCCATTGGTCAAGAGCTGTGTTGTATTTGACCAGCAGAGCGTGGCTCTGAGTCCCAGTCTTGACACTTACATGTAGGCTTGCACTCATGGCATTTTGCCATACCAAACTCAAATGATTAGAAAATGATGGGGTGGGGGCGTCAAGGGGTTATGACCAGGATGATCACATGGGAACTAATGTTTGTCACCAATTTGTGTGACCTTGCCCTACATTATCGTGGCTAGTTGCACCCTTGATGACTCTTCAGGAACATCACAACCCAGCCAGTGGTGCCCACCCCCCCCCCCACCCCCTCCAGTCCAGTCACCCCCTTTTCATCCTCTCGTCATCAAGGCTGACTTAAATGCAATGCATCCATACATTCATGGGACACACACTCGCAGACATTTAAGTGGTTTACTTGGTTTGCCGTTGTTGTTTGTGTATAATTTATTTAATGATAATAATAATATGGATTTTTAATGCTGAATACTGATCAACAGTAATCAATTCTTTTTTTATTTTAATGTTTTTGATTTTTCTTGTGGATATATGCCTTAATGGTTGTCTGAACTGTTTTGAAGTAATTTCGAGGTTGGTCTGACAATTTTTTTTTTTTTTTACTCCCAATGAGTTTTCAATGTGTTTTGTTCTGGAGCTCAAAAGAACAATCATTCTACATTTCCGCCTCAGTCTAGCCTACTCCATAACTATTTAATGTTTTACCAATTCTCTTTTGTCTGTAATTTATTATGAAGAAAAATTCAAATAATAATAACCCAACTTGGGAAAGACCATGTCAACAGGTCTAGTAAAAGGGCTTGAAAATTCTTGGTTTCCAATTCTTCTTTTCATGAGTTTTTTTTTTTATTAACTTGCATATCGGCCCCCTATATGTCAATATTGTTGTATTATTCAATAAAAATGTGTTAACAAAATAATTAAAAGCTCCATATTATTTCCCCCCCCCTCCATTTTTGTTTGTTCCTGTCTTTTAAAAATCCCTGCCATGAAATGTTTATAATTTCAACAAAACCAGCTTTACCCTGAAAGTAAAATCATCCATAAAGTTTTTTTTGCACATCCAAACTCAACCGAAATTATACTAATTATCATGATTTAATTGAATACATTACACAGTAATATAAACACCAATTCAACAACAGTGTAAAAATCTAGACAAATCTAGACTGGGGAGAAAATTAAATTAAGGGAGAAACAAACTCCTTTGTCAACAAATGCAAGTCTGACCGCGCAACTATTTCAAAAAAGGTAACACAAGCATTAGAAAACATTAAAATCTTACAATTTATTTGAGTTAAGTTTCATAAACAAAAACAAAACAAAACAATTTCCAAATAGCACTCTTGACAATGTAATCATACCAATAAATCATGGCTTTTCCTTTTCCTTGCACGTAATTGTAACCGAGCTCATTCCTGATTGAAATTACACTCTCATAATAGAATTTCTGCCTATTTTCAGATCTCTCTATATAAAACTCAAATTTCCAGGAGGTGATGCATTTAACCAGCTGTCACACAGTCCCATATGAGATTGAGTTATGCCATAATTGTCATTCACATAAATCAAAACTATCCGTCCAACTGTGGTACAATGTAGTTGGTGACTCAGCCAATGCCCCCCCTCCCCCCCCCCCCCCCCAGTGAAACATTCCCTTGCCAAATTTAGATAATATAGTGAAGGAAGCCGCACACATACAATCCGGGCAATATTATTCAACTATTCACTCGCAAAAGTTGATAAGCAAATCATCTACAACCGATTGAGTGAGGAAGTGAGTGAGGTTATGTAAATGAAAATCAAAATATTAATGAACCATTCCCGTATACAGTACAGCGCATCACAGAGAAGTCTCCACGCTCTTCGGGATGAACAAAAGAGAAGTTAGAGAATAGAGACAAATAAGTACACGAAGAAAATTTTTATGTTGTCCGAAAGACTATTCCACTAATTCTGCTGAGCTGCAAAACTCTGGCCCAGCTCTGAGAGAGAGTCGAGGGACGCATGTACAAAACTAAAGGGTAACAGATAGAGACACTTGGATTTTAAGAAGAGATTATTAAATGGATGATATTTTCAGATGAGGTCTTGGAGGTACATGTATGTAGGGGGCCCAACCCAAACCTTGTAAAAGATTGTTTACTTACACGCAGGCAGTCTGCCCCTGGTTCCAGCGATCCTACGCATTATAAAGTTATAATTCCAGATCCAACAGAAAAAACAAACATCCAAGAACAATCCACAAGACCCCCGATCGACGGAGATGTTCACTTAGAGATTGACTCTGTTCAAGTGAAGTAATAGTGGTGTACACTACGTCAGTGTGGACACTTTGGGTTTCAAGTCTGGCTTTCACATTGCTAGTAGTTTAGGTAAGGTTGGTCCCAGAGTGCCTTCGTACTGTAGCCATTGCATATCATGGTATATCACACACTACTGAACCGCAAGCTGCTCAACTACGTCTGTATGTCTACACTTTACATCAGCTCTTGGGCATCAGATATGATTACTCACAGTCATATAATCCAAGGGCGACTGCTCTTTCCCCTAGTGGGACAGTCCAGTTATCTGATCTAGTCCAGTTATCTGATCTCCAGAACATTGTCTATTGACATACCCTCTTTAGACCTTATTCATTACTGTTGACTCAAGGGTGGAACTTGAGTGTGTTCTAGGGGTGGGGGTTTTAGGCATTAAAGTGTAGATGGGTGACAGGGGAAGGGGTTATATGGCCCTAGGTGTAAACAGGGTCATTGGTCCTTACAGGCAGCTCAGGGCTGTATACTCCCAAGGGAGCGGCGAAACATTAAAGGTATGTTATTGTTATTGGCCCTATGACCAGGGCACTAATGTAAAGCGCATTGATACGGTTATTGTGGAATGCGCTACATAAAAATTTGCTGTTATTATTATTATTATAATTATTATTATTATTATTATTATTACTATTATTATTATTATTATTATTATTATTATTGGACCACGTTTTAATGTTGGCAAGTTGATACAATCTGACAGGGAGCTAATTTGTTCATTAGTGTGGAATTCGAGCATGAGAAGGGGCAGGGTTGAAGCGTGCCATTGGAGAAGGGAGGGAATTCAAAGATTATGGATGGGAGGGGGCTAAGAAATAGGGATGAATGATGAATAATGACCGAAGTATCATCATAAGGGTCTTGCCTAATCGATGCAGTACTAATAGGCACGCCTAATTGTCAAAACAACTGCAGGGCCAAGCTAGCCTGAGCCGAACCTGAAGCCGACGCTGTGGTTTCGAAAAAGGGCCATATAGCAAATGTTAGGCATAATTGATGAAACTTGGGGGGGGAGGGGCCATGGATAGGAACTAGGGATAGGAGAGACAAGGAGAGGCCTAATGGTCATATTGGGGTTTTATGAAGAGCGATTAAGATTGGTTCAACTCCCATTCAAAGATACTTGAATGGGTCACCATAAAGAGTACAATAATAACAAGGGCAGTGGAGTTATAAGACTTACTGATGAAAGAAAGGATCTCTTAGGAGTGAGGACCCTCCCCCCCCCCCCCAGCAAAGTGGGAGCCAGAGAGGAGACAAGGGGTGTCTTAAGAACAGATATATCTGTTCTTAATAAAGACGTCATCCGGGGGAATTGAAACACATGAGGAAGATGGTGCTATAGACACTGAAATCCAACCACAGTTACATGTAGGATGTGGTTTTTTGATGCTGGATGGAGGGGGGGGGGAGAGGGTCAGGGTGGGGTCACTTTGGGGTCAATAACTTTTGTTTAACTGATGATGCGTACGCCTCATGACTTTGAAGCATAATAAGTACATCAATGGTCTTTGACAGAATAAATTAATTCACAAATCCTTTGACAGTAAACAAACAAAGGCCCAATCTCATGAAGCTGTTGAGCAGAAAATACTGCTTAGTTTGCTAAGCGAAAATTGAGTGGGGTACCAGTCACAAGAATGTCAACTTTGAGGAATGTCGGCTGTTAAGATGTTCCTGCTAAGCAAGGTTTTTCTGTGCTTAGTAAGTTTTTTGCGCTTAGAGGGATTAGGAAACTTGAACAAGAAAGCCAACCAGTGGGAATTTCATTGAATTCATTGGTCATGATTCATTCAAAACAGTGAAAGTTGCTGTTTTGTTGGTTGTTTTTTGCACAAATTTGTATCATTATTTTGCTTGTGGAATTGAAACAAAAACTAGTCATTTTGAGAGCTCTACAAATGCTATCTTCTTTACTTTGACAGTATCAGACAAAAACAGTTCTCTTCTTACTTGTTTAAACTTCACAATCCACAGATTTTCCACCGAGTAAAAGTTTTTTTTTAAATTACCTGTTCATTGTTTTTAGAAAACACATTCATTCCCATCTTTCGACATAAATACACAATATAACCATGGATGTAGAACCTGTATCAGATTTCATATCAAACCAGAGCTTTCAGAAACTAACTATAATCCTGACTACTTAAGTCTTATGGTTTGAGTACTTTTTGTAGGAAACAAAACACAATATCCACAGGTTGACATTAACTTACAAGGTTTGAAGATAATGATGGTAGAAAGCTTCTCTTACAATATTACTTGTTAAGGTGCTGTAGTTTTATGAGAAAAGAGTAAAACAATGTCTGGAAATAATTTCTGTCTCAGGAGACAAACGATTATTTGATTTTAGCATGTACACAATATTAACTAGTAAAGGTATATTCACCCGACTTTCCTGGAAAAATTGCTTTGTGGTTTTCACTTTTTTTTTCCCTCAAAAACTTGACAACTAATGAAGCTGAAAATGTTACCTGTAAATTATATTACATACATGTACATGTTCATTCATAGTGAGTAGGGATTCATGTATGGCCCAAAGACTTGATCTAGTACCAAAAGATACCAAACCCCTTTGTCACATGGGTAAATCATTGCAATTTAGAACTTGGCCCAGAAGTAAGGGTGCCTGTTGTTGTGTTTTATTTTTAGCTGCAGATATAATACTTTGCCAAATCATTTTCAATCTTTTGGGGGTGACTAATCTTCATGAAACAATTGACTTCCTTTACTGAGGTGTGTCGTGGCAGAGAGCGGATAAGAACACCAGACAGCTCTGGGGTTTCTGATCAGCAGTGTGTGGGTTCGAGTCCCGGTCGGGACACTACCGGGCAACCTTGGTGGTTTAGTTGGTAAGACACTGCTCTAGAATTGCAAGGGTCGTGGGTTCGAATCCCACCCGAGTAAGATGCCTGTGATATTTGTTCACAGGACTCGGGAAAGTACCGAGTAAACAGTGCTAACACACATTGGTGTATGGGTAAAAAAACACCAAAATTAATATTCTTTATCCCCAATGCAAATTTAACATCTATCACATAGAAAGTTAATGTTTTGTTTACCAAAAAAGTACTTTGAAGATCACTCTTGATCAACAAACACCATTTACAAGGAGCTCTGAAATAATATGCAAAAAGCAATTTTAAGAAACCCACACAAATGGCACCAATGATAGTCCTGAGCAGACAAAATGTAACTTAACATTGACACAATGCCTGCCGATGTACATGATTATGAAAGAAGGAAATAGGGCAAAAAATAACAAATAAACCATTCTTGGTAGGATACTTATATTGCCACTGAACAAAAGAAAGTGAAATTAGCAAAGATAAATTAGTCTCTTTTGCTTAAAGAGGTAACCTGTTGCACTTTCACCTGACAATTCTAGATCAAGATCTAAATATCAGAAATATCTGCCCCCAAAGCATGACACAACACCTTTAACCTTTGATAAAGACTCTGCTAGAATCAGACCATTAACAAATATGTGGTAAGCAGCTTGCAATCAGTTGCTTAAACTTTTTACCTTTACCTTCGCTAAAATCTTCTCACACAGTAAATTGCGGTACATTTTGGCTCGTTACTTTGGGACTGCTTGAGAAAAATTCAAGATGCATGCATGGTACCCGTGTCCCATATGAGTCTCGTTTAACAAACTTGAGTAGTTATGGGTATTTTTTTTGTACCATTACGGTATACTTTATTCTGCATGTTAAAATTGACGATGCTATCCCACGGCGATGTTTCCTAAAACCCAAAAGTTGGGAGCACAACTGTCTCTCAGTGATTAAACAAAAAAATCAAGAAAAACACATTTCACTAAAAGAGAAACTACATGTCATTAACATTTTCAGAAGAATAAATAAGGTTTGGTTTTGGTTTTCCCGCGGCGGCAGTAGAATAAATAGCAAGAGAAGTCTTCGAAAGAACATAATCTACATGGCAAAGTGCAAGTAAACATGGTGTTACAGCAAACCACAACAATAAAAAATAAAAACAACCAGCAAAAAGATGAGATGATGATTTTAATAGATTTATAGTAATAATTATTGTATTTTTACTCTTTGTATATATGCATCCGCAATTCGGCTGTTTGGCCGCCATGTTTGCATTTTTAATAAACCAATAATAATAATAATATTAATAATAACAATGATGCCGCAGGATGTTTTCTACAATTGCCATCTTTATATAGCAAGAGGCTTCCACAAAGATTTTACACTTTTTCCGTTCTTTTTTTCTTTCTCTCATCTTTTGTTTTTGTTTTGTTTTGGTGTGGGGGTTTTTAAGTAGTGGGGTCAACCATTTTCCAGGGATATTTATGTGAGCTTATGTCGACTGTGACCACTGAATAATATGTGATTTTTGTTGTTTTTGGGGGGTGCCTTCAAATGCTATTTTCTTACCTTTGGCAGTATGTCAGCAAGATATATAACTCTTGAATATCGGCACTTCCTTTTAAAAAAATTGTATCTGCCAGGTTTTTTGTCATTAGTTACCAATGGTGGGCATCTTTCGGGATTTAAAGGCAGTGGACACTATTGGTAATTGTCAAAGACCAGTGTTCTCACTTGGTGTATCTCAACGTATGCATAAAATAACAAACCAGTGAACATTTTTAGCTCAATTGGTCATCGGAGCTGAGAAGATGATGAACGAAAAAACACCCTTGTTGGACGAATTTGTGTGCTCCAGATAGGAATAAAAGACTTTTAGCTAGAAGTATTTTATAATTTTAGTGAGAAATTACCTCTATTTCAAAATCTATGCTACTTCAGAGGGAGCTGTTTCTCACAATGTTTTATACTATTAACAGCTCTCCAATGCTCGTTACCAAGTCAATTTTTAAGTTAATATGTGTTTTGAGTAATTACCAAACGTGTACCTTCCCTTTAAATAGATGTGTCCAAGTCTTCTTAAAGGCACTGGGAGTGGATACTATGGTAATTATAAGGCACTGGATACTATTGGTAATTATTTGAAATAATTGTTAGCATAAAACTTATACTTGTTTACAAGCAATGGAGAGCTGTTGACAGTATAAATCATTGTAAGAAACAGCTACCTCCGAGGTAACATAAGTTTTTGAGAAAGGTAATTTTACACTCAAATAATATAAGAATTCAGCTGAAGCCTTTTATTATGCATCTGAAAGTAGACACATTTATTTTGTGCCATAAGGGTGTTTTTTCTTTCATTATTCTCTTGCGACTTCGATAGCCAATTGAGTCCAAATTTTGGCAGGTTTGTTATCTGATGCATATGTTGGGATGCACTAAATAAGAATACTGGTCTTTGACAGTTACCAAAGGAGTCCAATGTCTTTAAGGCTCTTTGCTTACTTGTTTGTAAAGGCTCGCTGGAGGAGACCTTTAGTGCCTTCTGGAACAACCCACGGGCGTTGCTGATACTGGTAGTGCCGTGTATATCGTCGTGCAAGCTGGAGCGTCGTCGCTGGATTTCAGGCATCGGTGTCTCATCTTGCACGAGCAACAATGGGTTCTGGCTCAGTGGGATGACGCTTCCCTCTGGAGTCACTGATGAACCATTCCCGATGTCTGCCCCTGAAAATGATGACATTCGGGGGTGGAATGATGATATTGGATGAGCATCGACGATGATGATGATGATGAAAGTTGGAAAGAGACTTGACTATTTATGTGAAGAGAAGTTAGCAGCCAGGATTTGCAGTTATGATGCCAATGTAGCAGTTAGTACTTATGTCTAAATAACTATCAACTACATGTATAGGAAATGTCCACCACAAAAACAGCATTATGCCAGGATCAAGGAAATGAACAAAGGTGGGAAGTACTATGGGATGTTGACACGAGGTCAACGTACCACATTTGGCCACCCCCCCCCCCCTGAAAAAGAAATAGAAGAAAATCCTATATATTGTTAAAGACCACAGGAAGTTAAAAGATATGCCAGCATCCCGCATGTACATCCACGTATGCATCTGTCAATTTTGTGTCTATCCAGAGAAAATTAATCCTTTGAGTTTCCTGTGACTGTATCGTATAATATGTATTTCTTCAAACAAAGAATTGGTTTTCGGAAGTACATTGTGGCACAGGGCATGAAACTGACATTCAAAAGGAATGTAACAAATTGATCATTTCTCAGAGAAGTTATGCCTGTTTTTCTGAAAGCACGCGTGTTTGTAGCTGTCCATGAAATGTTAATGCTTGACTGAAAAGAATAACAAAGGGTGTATAAAAATGTCATTCATTTGTACTCCGTAGACAGTTTGCAAAATGAATACCTTTATTGAAACAGACATAACTCCTCATAGGAATTATCAATTTCTTTCATTCTTTTGTCTAATAAGCAGGCGAGAGTGCTTATTAAATATATGATTTACTGAACTTATGATTGTCATTTTGTTTGTTTTTAAAAATTATCACCAATCCTGGTCAACTTCTTTTTGACTCACCCTGCAGTTTTGGTGTCAGTCCCATAAAGTTTTAACCATTTTCGTTAATGTTTTGTTGTTTTGTTGTTTTGATTGCTTTATTCATATTTAATCATCTGTTTATTGATGTAAGAGTTTAAGTGGAAAAGGTGAAATTGCTTTAAGATTAACTTTTTTGTTGATTGACCTATTTTTTGTTAAATCCATCCCTTCATTGAATTATTTGTTGCTTAATCTCTTTTTTACATGTACTTTTCTAATTATTTATTCATTCATTTGTTAATACTTTTTATTTATTTGTTTTAATTAACTATTTATTTGTTTATTTATTTATTTGCTATTTGCTTGTCTAATTTCTGGTTTTGGTTTTGTTATTTTAATTTGTACTTTGTGTAAACAGATTATTTATATTAATATTTATTTCTATTTATTATTATTTTCCAAAGAGAGTATTTTATATAGTGTGTTTGCTTCCCTATGTGACTGGATTAACAGGCTTTCGAGCTACAGTGTTTAATTATACTTTTGTTGATCCTGGCCATCACATTAGGGTTGTTTTATAATTTCCTGTGCCCTTATTGTTTTTCTTGCTTTGTATTTACTTTTGAACATGTACTTATAATTATCTATTTGACATATTGTCTGCTTGTATTTGTATTTGTTTATTGGCCAAATAAAGAATAAGAATAAGAACCAGACAAGTCCAGCAATCTTGTAATTTTTACTTAATTACAAAACAATGTTCAAATTTTGACTTTGTTTGATAAAAACACCTTTCAGTTCTACTGGCATAATAATAGTATACCTAAAGGCACTGGACACTATTGGTAATTACTCAAAATAGTTGTTAGCATAAAAACTTACTTGGTAACAAGCAATGGAGAGCTGTTGATAGTATAAAACATTGTGAGAAACGGCTGCCTCTGAAGTAACATAGTTTTTCAGAAAGAAGAAATTTCCACTAAAATATTTTTACTTGATTTTGAGACCTCTGTTTTGTGAAAGCAAACAACTTTGTGCGACAAGGGTGTTTTTCCTTCCATTATTATCTCGCAACTTCGACGACCAACTTGAGTTCAAACTTTCACAGGTTTGTTATTTTGTGCATATGTTGAGATACACCAAAGGAGAAGACAATTGTCTATGACAATTACCAATAGTGTCTAGTGTCTTTAAAACCCATAAATAGAACTGAAATCAATCTTCTCGTACATGTCTTGGCAATTTCTCAAATAAACAATAAAAACACATGTTTAACGTGAGTCAGAAAATGTTTTCTTGCTATATTTGACTCTGAACTTAGGACTTGTCATCGTAACCCAAGATAAGACTGGTCTCAACCCTTCGTGAAATCAACCCCTGGTCATTTAAAAAGAATTTTGGTCTAGTCAACATTTTTGAGCCACAAGTCTATTGGATTTCTCCCCCAATTTCAATCCCTGATGTGATTCTCTTTGTGGGCCAAGAAGCCTCAACAGGTCAACGCCGGAATGGAAATTGAAGAGCAAAAAGTCAGCCAAACTTAAACAAGTTGGGACCTGCGTCCAACACAGATATTTTTGGTATTTAAAAAGGCATGTATCAAGTGGATACGCTTTCTTTGAAACCATACTTTGCATAATACTCTTTTTTACCTACCTGGTTTCACAATGCACTCTTCATTGTCAGTGTCATTGTCAATGTCACTGTCACCGTGCGTAACATCTGAAACACTATCTACACGTACTCTATCCTCATCATCACACTCAACAGAAGCAGTTGTTAGTAGTGGCAGCTCAGCTTCAGTTTTCACTTTGATTCCTATTATGGGCCATGCAGCAGAAGACAAAGGAAAAACTCAAAATAGTCTGCATGCGGAATTCATATAAAAATGCAACACAAAAAACACTTGCAGATGAAAGCAAACAATAGAGCTATCTATGCAAGCTCTATGCAGTTTTGTACTAGCTTTTAAGCTGCGTAAAATGCCAAAGTGCTCCATGACATTGCAACAGCTTGTTTAGTTTCATTTTCAAAAGCTAGTTCCCATACATGCAAACATGTCAAGTGTTCGGTGCATTAGGAACATTTGATGTCGAATGTACTTGATGGTTAGTTTTGAACAAGGAAGGCTACAAAAACTATGTGAAAGCAGCCAGGGACGGGGCACAAGGTTGTGAAAAATGTAATAATCAACTAAAATGAGTATTACATTCAATAAACACATCCTTTCCTTACCTTGTGATGGAATTAGCCAATTACAATAAAACATTTAGCCTTTGAGAAAGACTCTGCTAGGGTCACATCATCACTGGGCCATTGAAGGGAAGGTACAGGTTTGGTAATTACTCAAAACATTATTAACTTAAAAACTGACTCGGTAACTAGCATTGGATTTGGAGAGCTGTTGATAGTATAAAACATTGTGGGAAACGACTCCCTCTAGAGTAACGGAGGTTTTTTTTAAGAGGTAATTTCTCACTAAAATATTAAAAAACTTCTAGCTAGAAGTCTTTTATTCCTATCTGAAAGCACACAAATTTTTCCAACAAGGGTGATTTTTCTTTCATCATTTTGTCCCAACTCCGATGACCATTGAGCTCAAATTTTCACAGGTTTGTTATTTTATGCATGTTAAGATACACCCAGTGAGAAGACTGGTCTTTGACAATTACCAATAGGGTACCTTCCCTTTAAACATCAGCCACTTGTTTTACAATTAAATAACCAATAACGTTTACTGGTGTTACAATCCTTTTGACATAAGAAGCAGTAGAGGTTGTTTGTGTTAGTGCCATCATAAATACAGTAGTGTCAGTTTTTGAAATAAAATTAAAAAACGAAATGAAACAATCCTAAAACAGAAACAAAATATATCGGTTTCATTATGGAGAAGCACACTCACTAACAAAAAGGAAAACTGATTGCAGTTTAATATGAAACCTAAAATGGTAAGACTTATCAAACGATTTAAACTTAAATGGGTAAAAATGACCTGTTAAAGGGCTTGTGTCCACCTCTTTCAAAGCAAAACTTTCACTTATATTGTCAACATCTTCTTCACTTCACTTTAAACCCAAAAAACTAGTCACTTTGCAGAAAATGAAAAGGTTAGAAATGAAACTATGTTGAGAATATCAGATGGGAAACTACAACTCTAGGTGCCAACAGATAACATGAAATTTGTAGGACCTATCGTTTGATTGTGGGATTGCGGTTGTTCTCCCTCCGTGGTATTTGTCAACGTAATGCTGAGCTACATGTATTGGCCAAATTACCTAGAAAGCCACAATATAAGTCACAATTTTGTAGACCACTTTGGACCCATGTCCATTTCTTTATCACATCAAGGAAACAAACTTAGTACACTGTCTGGATCCCGATGTTCAACATGCAGTTGACTTGCACAGACTTTTACTAATTTATCTGTGCTGATAAATTTCACTTTATAGCATATCTTTGTGAAAACAATTGAAACTTATAAGACACTAGATAGCTGGTGAATTTTAATAAATATTTGACATGTACATGTCATTTGTAAAATAGAAACAATAACCAATTTAGAACAATCACTTTCATGTTATTTAACACACAACTTGTTAGTAAAGATTTTTAATGGTTAATTTCGAAAAATTTTCTCCATTGATTAAATAAATACTTGTAAGAAATGTAAGGTAAACTGTTAGTAGCACCTGCTTCAAAGGTTTTTGCTTGTAACAAAGGACCTGTAGAATGCATCTTTTACTTGCATTCATCTCGATGATCAAAGTGAAAGAAACAGAAGAAAATTATCAGGTTATATTCTTTCAAAAAAGAAAGCTCTATAAAATCAACTACAATGAAAATGAAACTCAGCTTTCTCTCACTAACACTACTCTGCGAACACTGTAAAACCAACAGTACTTTTCTAAGAAAATAAGCAAGTGACCTCCCTTCGCCTACGTATAGAACGGTGTGTGGGAGAGAATAAAAATTGCAAACTGAAATTGATGCAACGCAATTGAAGCCAAGAGATCTACCTGATAAGAAAGAGGTGTCTGCCGACCCTTGTTCAGGAGTGATTTCAGAGTCGTCCCCTGGGTTGTCTGTATGAAGAGAGTTGCTGTAATGGTCTTTCACTTGACTATCCTCACACGCTTCGATTCCTTTGTCTTTCTCGGGCGTATCAAGAGAGGGAGTCTTCGCAACACCCGGTTTCTTCCCTCGTTTCTTCAGAAGGCTTGGCATCGGTTTCTCCGGTAAAGGAGGCTTCACCCCTTGAGGTGCCTTTGGCAACGTCTTGGGGACACTCTCATTCTCTGGCAAATCGACCGATCTCTTCTTCTTGCGAGTGAATGGGGAAGGCTTCAATACATTTCCCATTTTTGGGGTCGGCGGTGGACTACAATCAGCTTGGGAAGACAGGCTTGGGGTGCTGGGAATGACAGGGAGGGGTTTTGGGGTTCCAACGTGGCTAGCTGGAGCAGTCTTCTCCTGGGATTGTTCAGAGACCAATTTTGTTTCCTCGTCAGAGTCCTGCATTATCCGAACCAGTTTCTTGGCACCCTGCTTACTGTCAACACTGGGTTTTGTTTGCTCTGCAAGCACTGTTTGATATTTTATACCCTGGGGTACTGCAATCGGGCTCGAACATGGCGATATGTGTACATTATTTTTATGATCCTCTGAAAGGAGGGATGTGGATGAACGGGGCGGTGGTACAGGTTTAGGCCTAACTCTGAGAGGGACTCGTGGTGACTGCTTACATGTACTGTTTCTTTGAGAAACAGCTCCTAATAGTTCTTTCCGAACGTCTGAAGGAAGACGACTCGGGGCACTCTGAGAATTTTCATCATAATGTACCTGTGCCTCTACCTGTACTGAAGTATGGTGAGATGATACATCTTGAGAAGGCTCGTCGGGTTTTGTTTTCTTTGCCACTTTAAATGGCCTCGGCAATGATGGCATCTCTGGTTGTGCAGCTTCTTGGCAATCGTCTCCAGTCAATAGAGACCCAGAGTCTTGCTGATGATGTTTCTCTTGAGAAAACTCCTCCGGATAATCTTTGCTCTCTTTGGAAGCGTCATATGTGCACAAAATATCTGCCAGTAAATCGCTTTTGTCAGACTGCTCGCTCATCAAAGGTTTATCTTGCACTAGGATGTCCTCAGTGGGTAGTGCCAGTGGCTTCTTTGTCACCGGTCGTGCCTTCCCAACCAGTAATGAACGATTTTCTGGTAGCGGCATTGCCGATTTCTTTACTTCATCAATTGGGTGCGAGCCAGGCTTCTCAGCATTAGAGAGCAGCACTTCTTGTGCCAACTTCTGGTCCCCATTTGGATTCTGCATTTGAAAGTGCGGAAGAACAACAGGATCTTGGACGAGCTCCTTGAGCCGAGAACCTTCTGCCAAGTTTTTGTCGTCTTCCTCAACTTGGGACTGCTGAGGCAGCGAGACACTCTGCCCGGCCGACTTGACTCTGTTTCTCCAGAACCATCTTGCGAACAGCTTTGGGTGTCCAGACGAAGTGCTCCCGTCTCGCATCTGTAACTTCCCATCAGTCTGTTTAAAACCTGTACCCTCCTTTGCTCGGTACTTTCCAAAGGCTGCCCCCATTTTCTTGCTCTCTTGCTGGTGAAGTTGATCACTCTTAAATCTGGATGTCTCTCCTTTATACACGCATTGAACAATCATGTGTTAATCATGCAGTTAATAGAACATGCAATCATGCCATATCAAAACCACAACCAGTAAGCAGCTAGTAAAATACAAGGAAGGATAAAAGCATGGTTTATAGAAAGAGGTTGATTGTAATTTCCCATTTAACTTGATTTGGCTACCATGCAGTCTTGCGCAGAGAACAGAAATTGAAATTAGACCACAGATTTTGTTTCCGTCTTGTTTTTCTCCTGACCAGATGATGTACATTTATTCATACTTCTACATTATCATTGTACATAAGAGCAACAAGAAATAAACAAATTGATCGCTCTGCTGCGAACAGCAGGGGGTTAAAAAAGGAAAAGACATACCCCCCATAACACAAAAACAAAAAATCATCAAAAATAAGATAAAATGATCTTATCCCTCAAACCCCCACCCCCTCACCCCTTCCTCTCCTCCAAAAAGGGTGTCGGAGTAAAAAGCAGTCACCATGTCTGCAAACTACAAAACAAGGTACAAATCCCCACACACTTCTAACACAAACAATTATTGTATTAAATCTCATCACAAGAGGGCAGTGTCTTCTAAAAGCAGCAAGGATCAAGATTTCAGCAGACTGCTTACACTCATTTACATATTGGCCACCTCTGACTTTTCAGAACCACCAGGACTCATTAGAGATTTGCATAATTAAAATATCGCAGACCAAATTAAAGAACTCACTCGGCAGCAGTGAAGTTAAAAACAAGAAGCCCTCTAAATCCACTAAGCAAAAGTAGTAGTCCCAGACCATTTCCTATCCCCCGCCCAGGTGGTGTTTAAGCAGGATAGTTCTTACGTAGTCTCCCGAATTCCAAAATCTACTCTGCGGCAATAGAGTAACTAGCTAAACCTGCCCTGCCTTTCCCCAAATAGGATTGTCAAAAATTCAACAAATGAAAGGGTTGTAACATGAATATTCACCCTTTGGTGCACAAGGTGGTCGCTAGCAACCACAACAAAAAACATGTCAAATTGGACTTTCATAAATGGTTTTAACTTAAAGCCATTGGACCCTTTCGGCTCAGGAAAAAAACAAAAAGTTCACAGATTTACAAATAACACACAGGGTTTACAGAAGGTAGTGGTGAAAGACTTCTCTTGAAATATTATTCCATTAAATGCTTTACTTTTTGAGAAAACAGCAAAACAATAACAACTCTCGTTAACGAGAATTACGGATTTATTTTAAACACATGTCATGACACGACGAAACGAGCGGAAACAAGGGTGGGTTTTCCCGTTATTTTGTCCCGACTCCGATGACCGATTGAGCCTAAATTTTCACAGGTTTGTTATTTGATACAGAAGTTGTGGTACACGAAGTGTGGGCCTTAGACAATACTGTTTACCGAATGGGTCCACTGCCTTTAAAAACTACAACCCCCATACTTTCCCAATTGTTGAGCTTTCGTTTGGTGTGAATTTCAACAGGGGCCTGGCTATTAAAAACAATGAGAAAAACACGGTTGAACATGTTCTTTGGGGTTTTTTTAAAACAAAATTCATGAAAACTACAAGTACAAATGTGACAAGTTTTGACATCAGTTTAGTAAAAGAGTCGCTGCTGTAAATTTTAAACTTGAAAAAAAAAATTACATATTCATCAAAACTGTTCTTTCGAAAGTAATAGGACAGTTCAAGATCTGTTGTGAAAATGCATCAGACTGCCATTTCTGAAACATATTTTGTCAATAGAGGGCGCTATTCACTACTTCCAGTAGAGTATAAGAAAAGAACAGAAATATTTCTTTCATTATTTACAGGGTTATTTCCTTAAGATGTACACTCAATTTAAAATGCATTGACATGCTTTGAAGGATGAGAGCTCATTACATTTACCGAAAGTTGCCAATTTGTAGGGTGTCCTGGCCAACTGGTCAAAAGCATCAAACTCAAGTTGACGGCTGAGTCACGAGCGATTGAGTTAATCCTAGGTCATGACACTTCAAGTTCTTTGCAGAAGATACTTTACTTTACCATAATTGCTTTTCGGTTAAGAATGCAAGGGTAGAGATTATTGATTTCAATAAAAAGCAACCAGGGGTTGACTTCACAAAGTGTTCAGACTAAGTCTTATCTCAAGTTAGCCTGGACGAGTTGCAATTAGGACGAGTTAGGATTATATAGGATTCGAACTGCCTCTAGCTGCCGGGCAACCTCGGTAGTCTAGTTGGTAAGACACTGCTCTAGAATTGCAAGGGTCGTGGGCTCGAATCCCACCCGAGTAACATGCCAGTGATATTTTTTCACAGGACTCGGGAAGTACTGAGTATACAGTACTAACACACATCGGTGTATGGGTAAAAACCAAAATAAATATTCTTTATCCCCGATGCAAATTTAACATCTATTATAGGACGAGTTACTCGTCCTTTAGGACCAGCCTTCTCCTAGGGCTAATCCAAAGTTAGGACTAGTCCTAACTCTTTGTGAAATTGACCCCTGTACCCTCATTTGGCTGCACACATGTACTCCATAGGAGTTGAGGTATGCTTTATATATGCAATTATGAATGTGTCTTAAAAAGTAGGGTAATAAATTGGTTTTTGTTTTAAAAGATAACTGATTTATTGGCAAAATTGTATAATAAAAGTCACAAGTTTTTAGGTGCTGAGACAACATCAAAAGGCATTCACAGTACTTTCACAAGGATCGTCGCAAACCCTTTACTTCATTAATGGGAGTAATGGTAACAAAAGCACACTGAATGTGGAAAAAACCCACATCACCAAAGGGTATACAGTATTGAATTGGATTATCGGACAGCACACTGTGACCTACATGCTGGGAGTATGAAATCTACCACTTCTCATAGCAAACTTCCTGTACCGCGTACTAAACTTTCACACTAAAATGGACACGAGTTCAAAGTTGGATCTGTACAAGGGAACCATCATTTAGCGAAAATCTACAGTATTATAACAAATATTGAATTTGCATCCAGGATCAAGCTTTTTGTGGTTGTACACTATTATAGATCTATTAGAGCGTTGCAGACCTGCTGCTAAAAAATAGAATTCATACTGCCTTTATAGCTACTGGGCAAGCTCAGTAGTCTATAGTGGTAAGAGCTCTGCTCTAGAACAGCAAAGATCATAGGTTCAAATCCCACCCGAGCAGTCGTGTATTTTTCGCAAAACTAATTTGATATATCAGCCTAAATAGAAGACTAGTAGACTCAGAGATAGTGCTGTCCCTTATTTAATAAATCTTTTTAATTCTCAGTAATTCTCACA
Source organism: Asterias amurensis (assembly GCF_032118995.1). Lineage (NCBI taxonomy): Eukaryota > Metazoa > Echinodermata > Asteroidea > Forcipulatida > Asteriidae > Asterias > Asterias amurensis. Next base: position 2,376,590 of record NC_092649.1, read on the forward strand.
CTATAATTATTGCAGTTATTGCAGTTCTTACCCTTTCAATTTGTCTTCAAGTAATATTTTTTTTATTTCCAAACTGGTCTTGTCCTTTTTTTTCTGTTATCAGGAATTTCTAATGTCAAATTTTAATGTTATTTTTTTTAACTTTTTTTTAATCAAATTTTGTATTGTTTACCCTTTTTATTGTAAATTGTTGCAATTCAGCATGTGGCTGCTTATGACATTTTTGAATAAACCATTCTATATACAGGACTCGGGGAAGTACGGAGTACACACAGTGCATACTGCAAACACATATCAGTGTTTAATAGTGACCTAATAGTGATCAATGTTTATTTTCATTGTCCGGGAGAGAAAACAATGATACATACTGCTTGAAAACTTCAGTCAAAATGTTCAGTACAGCAGCACAGCTCATAGATGCATCAGGGTTCGAATTTAACATTATAACACCCCTTGCAAGTATTCTGCCTGTTCATTGGTTTAGAGCGCGTCACATGACATGTCTTAGTTTTGCCAGACGACGGCCATGTGATAGAGCGTCGGTTTGCCGTGCGCTAGTCCAACAGACTAGCACATGGCGTGCAATACCCAGACGTCTGTTGCGTGTACTGGGATGATAAATTAATAGTCTGTAACCACTTCGGATTGCACGACACTAAATGCAACACAGTAAGTAAAAGTGTTTGCAATCTGTATTCGCGTCGTCCGTGGATTGTAGCATTCAGGTCTGTAACGTAATAAGAACAGTACAGTCATTAGAAATGTTTGGGGTGTTATAAAACAAATATTGACTGCTTTGGTTAAAAACTATAACTCCCTCGGTGATCCCCGTAGCGTTCTATTTTCCCTCGGCTTCGCCTCGGGAAAATAGAACGCTCCGTGGATCACCTCGGAAGTCATAGTTTTAACCATAGCACTCGAAGCAGTCAATATTTGTATACTAGACCACCGGGCCGAGGCCAATGAGTTTAGGCCTTGTGGCCAGTAAACTCAGGACTGGACAAGTCTGGAGGTCTTGTGTTTTCCAATGAGTAAAAGTACCTCACTGTGTAATGGAAAACTGAAAAAGATGTTCAATGCTGACTTTAGTCTGATAGTAAAGCATACAAGTTTATTTTTTAAGACAAAATTAATTATATTCTCTCGGTGCTTGTCCTATTTTAAAGACACTGGAAACCTTTGGTAGTTGTCAAAGACCAATTTTCTCACTTGGTGTATCTCAACATATGCACAAAATAACAAACCTGTGAAAATTTGAACTCAATTGGTCATCAAAGTTGGAAGAAAAAAACACCCTTGTCACACGAAGTTGTGTGCTTCCAGGTGCTTGATTTCAGGATCTCAAAATCTAATTCTGAGGTCTTTAAATCAAATTTGTGGGAAATAACTTCTGTCTCAAAAACTATGTTACTTCAGAGGGAGCCGTTTCTCACAACGTTTACACCTCTCAATTGCCTTTTACCAAGTAAGTTTTATGCTAACAATTATTTTGAGTAATTACCAATAGTATCCACTATTGCCTTTAAACTGTGTAGAAAGTTCTTTTTCAAGTTACATTCTGGGCCTAATTTCATAGAGCTGCTAAGCACAACAATTTGCTTAGCAGTCAATTTTCTTCCTTGATAAAAACAAGATTACCAACCAAATTTCCACATGATGTTCAGGAGAAGCAAACAACGTCTGGATACTAGTATCAGGCAATGTGCAACAAATGAAAATTTGGGTGGTAATCCTGGTTTTATCAAGGAAGAAATTTCATGCTAAGCAATTTTTTGTGCTTAGCAGCACTATGAAATTGCAATCTTGTGGATTCTATTTCCCACTAAATTTGAACCCTGATGCATGTACAGCAGAATTGGCATAAAGTGTACATGAACACAGTGAGGATACAAGTACTTGTGTCAGCATTTTTTGTTTATTGTTGGTTCCATTTTTGTTTCTAAGTATTCACCACAGAGATGCACGGGAAATTCCCTGACAATCATGCAGTTGTTAAAGGAGACCTAGAGGGGTCAGACAACCAGAGTCCTCGATCACAAGTTCAGCTTTTCCTTTTTTTTTTTCTCTGTCTACTTCCTGATATAAATTTTGGATATAACCGCAGACATTACTTTGAGGCATGTGCTGCTGCACATGTGAGGAAGACCAACTTTAAGAAGGTGGCGTGTCTTGTTTCAAGTTTATTTAAAATAAAATAAAAATAAAAAATCCAGCCCAACTGTTTGGTTGACAAAACAAATCAACCACGGATACGTTACTTCACATTGTGTTTTTCATGACTTCCAAAGCAACGAATAATACCAGCATACTTGCTATCAATTTTGGGCAGCTGGGCAGCTGACCGCCTCCCCCCCCCCCCCCTCCCCCTTATCGGACTGTTCATCACTTGACGGCAAAGTATACTTCTTTTGGGTTTTTTAACCGTTTGATTGTATTTATTATAACTTATATATATATCCAATAATGAGTGATAATAAGGCAGTGGACACTATTGGTAATTACTCAAAATAATTATTAGCATAAAACGTTACTTGGTGACGAGTAATGGGGACAGGTTGATATAGTAAAAAACATTGTGAGAAACAGCTCCCTCTGAAGTGACGTAGTTTTCGAGAAAGAAGAAATTTTCCACAAATTTGATTTTGAGACCTCAGATTAAGAATTTGAGGTCTTGAAAATCAACCATCTAAACGCACACAACTTCGTGTGACAAGGGTGTTATTTTCGTTCATTATTATCTCGCAACTTCGGCAACCAATTGAGTTCAAATTTTCACAGGTTTGTTATTCTATGCATATGCCGATGTGTGTTAGCACTCAGTACTTTCCCGAGTCCTGTGAAAAAATATCAAATAGGCCTATATGGGTAAAAACCAAAATTAATATTCTTTATCCCCAATGCAAATTTAACATCTCTTTTATGCATATGTTGAGATACACGAAGTGAGAAAACTGGTCTTTGACAATTACCAATAGTGTCTTTAACACTTCTCAGATTTGAATTTTGGGGCATAATAACTGTTTTTACAACCACTTCACAAAGTGGAATGTTTCTCAAAATCTCAATACTATCGAAAGCTTCTGTAGGCCTCTACCCAATAGTTTTTATTGCCATTTATTTTAGAAGAGTTTACCAAACACATGTACCTTCCCTTTAAGGAAATACTCACATCCTCATTCAAACCTCAAGCTAAACCCCCTAACCTCCCTCCCATCGTCCACGCAATCCATAGGCAGAGATTTAAGACATCATGTACCCTTTAATCAGGGGAGACAGAGGAAACGCCATGTCATAAATTGTTCCAGGCAAGTGCATCAGCTGCTTTCTCGGACCAGCTGCTTGTTGACTTTAAGTTTATATTTTCAGATATTGTTGGTTCCATTCTAATGTATTTTCAATATTTTATGTTTTGTGTGGTTTAAAATTTGCTTTTTGTTGTCATTTTGATTTTGCTTGTTCCTACTATTTACATTATTGATAATGCAACGTCGTTACTCCCCCCCCCCCCCAAACAGTATACATACTTTCCAAATAGTAGCTATATGACTCGCAAGAGTAAACAAATATGCCTAACTGTTTTACTCATTTCTCAAAAACTTTTGCTTGAAATGCAAGCCATTGAGGTGGTGTCAGACACAATACTATGACGCTGTTGGGTTTGGGTAAATTTGTTTAAAAAATGCACTCATATAGTGTCCACCATACCTCAAACAGGTTAATAATGGCATTTCAAGCAAAACTAATTAAACGGTAAGTTTTCCACCATGATCATCTTTATACCATAAGGAAAGGACCACTTTTAATACCAAATAAGATACGTGCAAATCTGCAAACAATTTTTATATTTTCACCATACCAATGATGGCATGCACACCCTGTAAACCATGGAGGAAGGAAAACAGGTGCACATTTCCAAAGCTAGGTGTTTCCTCTTTTTAGAAATATGAGAACCTTCCATCCCGGACCTACTCCTCTTTTTAGAAATATGAGAACCTTCCATCCCGGACCTACTAAAACAAACAGTTCTTGCTGTCAGGAGAAGGTTGGATCAATTGATAACAATCCAAGGAAATAGTAGCTCATCCAAATCAACTTTTGCTTTCATTCATGCAGGAAATTTAGGAATCATAAATGGAAATAAAGGCTGACTTCACATTAATTGTTTTTGTTTGAACTTCACAGATCTATAAATAAATTTTACAAATTTTACAGCACTCCACACTCAGTGCTTTGTAGCAGTGAGGGTTTAATCAAACTTGTTGATGACGGAAGTTATATATTTATAGGACTGGAAGTTGGACACGTACAACGGTTAATGGGCATAAAAAAGAAAGATAAAAGAAGAAAAATGTTAAGAAAAAACTTTGCTCAGCCAAAAAAATCAAAGAGCCTCACAATAAGCCGATTTGCGTGTTAGATATGAAAATTGTCTGGTACTTTGGCGTGCTTGATCACAAGATACCACTTCAATTTGAATTCCTCAGACTATCGAGACAGTCGCTATGTCACATGATTAGGGGCAAGCTTTTGCTTAGTTACGTAAGAGACGTTGAACACCCATGCATGATTCTGAATGGATGTGTATGGCACAATGGTACCAGGGTCTGCTCATCTGCAGGTTGCTATACAAAAGCTTGCTCCGAGCCATTTAACATACATGTAGCAACTGTCTCAATCCTTGCTCTATGGTCTCAACAGTCTGAGGAATTCAAATGAAAGCGGTACATTGTGACTAAGCAAGTCATTGTACCAGACATTATTCAAATCTAACTCGCAAATTTGTGACCCTTTTCGTCACAGCTAGGCAGAACAAGAGGTAAATCCAGTGTCCTTGGGTGAGCATGCTCAGAACTATACAACAAACTGTAATGGCGAATTACCCATTAAGTCTGCTGCCACCTAGTGTCCAAGAGTCTCAAGTAATAAGATTAATTTGAATCCAACAACTGCTATCAACTAGCCAATCAACAAACACAACTCATCAGATGCCAATCAGAACAGATTCCATTCAACTCTGGATCCTACCCTGAAAAACAGCATTGAAAACACTCTGAGCAGGCACTAGTCCAACACTAAGGCCAAAAGTTACCCCACTCATCAGCTTAGATCAAATTATGAGCAGGCCCCCGCCTCCCCAACTCTACTCTGCATCAGTACATTAACAGCAAAACAAGTTCTAACCAGAAGTAAAAGTGATTTGGAGCCGGGTAATGAGATGATTTTATTCATTAAATTTATGGCAATGTGAAGTCACCACTCCATTAAAGATTTTAAGCTAATTTGTCAGTACACCACTGAAAAATACACCCAAGATTGAAAGCCATACACTGCAAACCATCCTCTAAAAAGGATGGACTAGTCTTGGTGCGAGACATTACTCCTGATTAAATCAACAACAGCCACTACATGTATGCATTTATACATAAAGCTTCATAATAACGCCTTGTCCCAAGACTAAAAGTGTACCCACAGTCTCTATTCTTGATCCCTGCTGCAACTACATCATATTTGTCCCACTTCATAAAGCCACTAAGCCAACAGTGTTTTTAGTCACAACCAACAACTTCCAACAACTTGGCTGGGGAGTACTTTTTTAGTGAGCAGAGAACAACAGTCAAAGTTATGAGGCTACCGATTGTCGCGCTAATTGATTCAAGACAAGTTTTTTTTGTTTAGTTTTGCCAACTATATGCTCTTTATGCCTTTCTCACTTTTCTTCTCTATGCACCTTTTAGCTGTGACGCCTCACTGCACCATTTTTTCGTTAAGCCTTTTCAGTGCTGCATATAGGGTCAAGTCTATTGAAAATTGAAGAAAACCTTTTAACACCCATAGCTGAAGTGTCAACGAATCAATGACACAGCCTCCTAAAATAGAACTTTTGTTACACTAAAATTTGAAAGTGCTAAAATGCTACATCTCACTTAAAATAGCACTTACGTACACACAAAACCTACATGCGATGCTGCTGATACAGCCAGGGAGATTATTATAAAGCTAAGATTATTCCATTGACACAATTGCATGATGTCGCACCTAGTCATTCAGCACAAACGTAGATGACATACAAGTTAGGTATTAGAGTCTAATACGTGTTTGTTATAAATAGCACATGCTTTTTTTCACGATGCAAAACACACAGAGAGAAAAATATGGAAACAAAAATTAGACTCACTTTTGTCGTGCTCGTCGTTGTCCTCATTATCTGTGGACAGCGACCGACCCCATTTATCGCTGCTTATGCCCCCAAACTTTAGACCAGTGTCGGGTGTACGTGTTTCTGGGGGTTGATGAGGTTTGCGTCTCCTGTCTTCTCCACCAAAGCGCTTGACTCTCTCCGAAACACACAAAGGGCGTGATTCGTCCTCTTCAACTTGCTGGGAGCTTTCTTGTAGGGATAGATCGGAATCTGAATCGGAACAAATCGGAATGTTTGTATTGTTAAAAGCCATTGGACACTTTCGGAACAAACAAACAAAAGGTTCACAGATTTACAAAGAACTTACAGGGCTTACACAAGGTAATGGTGATAGACTTCTCTTGAAATATTATTCCATGAATTGCTTTACTTTTTGAGAAAACACAATTATCATTTCTCGATATCGAGAATTACGGATTTATTTTAAACACATGTCATGACATGGCGAAACGAGTGGAAACAAGGATGGGTTTTCCAGTTATTTTCTCCCGACTCCGAAGACCGATTGAGCCTAAATTTCCACAGGTTTGTTATTTTATAAGTTGAGATACACTAAGTTTGGGCCATTGGACAACACTGTTTACTGAAAGTGTCCAATGGCTTTAAAGAGGTTTGGAAGAGCAACTGGGTAACTGTTTCTATACAATGTTCTGAACTGTCTTTAGGAGGAAGCCACACTCTGATGCTCCAAGCTGTCTAAGTGCCGAGTATACAGTGCTTAAAAGCAAGGTATACCATTGGTTTTTGGAACCATTCAATTGTTGTAATCCTATATAAATATGTATGTAAAAAGCATAGAGGTTAAGTTTTTTAGATAACGCCTTAACTCCGGAGTGAACCGAATACTCCCTACCAGACCCAAGTTTGAGGGCATAAAAACATCTTTACATTATGATTTATAACCACATTACTTCCAAGTGAAATGTTTGTTAAGATGCCTTTATACCATCGAAAGCTTCTAACCAATAGTTTTTATTGCTATTCATTTTACGAGTGATTACCGAACATCACTTTAATACACATCGGTGAAAGGGTGAAAAACCATTTAACACACTCTGACAGCGAAACACAACTCGATGAGGGTGATCCTCTCTGTTTTTCCACCCAGCAAAATGGCTCTTCAATTATAACCACTTCACACCGGATGACGGCAAATTTTGTCTGAACTGACAGCAGATGCTTTTTCCTACCTGGAACAATTTCAGAGCTCTACAAAATTTTAGCTGTTTGCATGGGTTTGTGCCTAGATGCCTTTAATAAAGACCTGTTCCTTTCACAAACCAGCCAAAAGGTTTTGTGATAAGGACTTTCATTTGTCTCCAGGATGCTGTTTTGACCTGGGGCAATGATCATCCATTACAAATAGCCTCTCTTTAGCCAACTGCGCTTCACAGAAACATAAATGACATTATGAGCCATTAAAATCATGAAGGTATCAATAACAAAACATCTTTATATGGGTGTACAAATGGACTTTAAGGGAGACAAACCAATTCACTAAAATATTTGTTTTTACATGCGAGACAAGAAAAGGGTTTGTAATTTTGAAGCGACTGGTTCAGGAAGGATTAGGGGACAACCAGTTTAAATTTTGAGCTAAAATGTCAGAGGGGAAATCCTGAAATAAGTAGTCACCCCACTGGATCTTGCCATGACAGGTGCTGCGCTAAAACAGGTGTATCTCTCAGGTCCTTTCGCTAACTATTACGATTCCAGTATGACAGGCTGTGTTGAACAGAATTCAGTCACAGCTGCTTTTTTAAATATATCAATTGACAAAATCCCCCCTACCGAAATCCAACCACAAAAAAACCTTCTCAAAAAAACAGGAGTGGTTACTTATAAAAAGTCATTACTAACTACAGGAATATGCACAACTGCTTCACAGTTTAGTACAAGGTTGCCATGTGAGTGGCTTTGAGACACCTACTATGATGAAAAATCTCAGAGACATTAAGCATTATGCGATTCTAGTATGGCAGGCTGTTCATTCCTTACAGCTGCTTTTTCATAGTTTCGATTGACAAAATGGCAACCCACTGCTCCCCCCCTTCTGAAAAAAATAGTCATTACTAATTACAGGAATGTGCAAAACTTATACAAGGTTTAGTAAAAGGTCGCTAAGTGAAGGCTTTGATACATAGAATGCTGATAAATATTGGAGGCTTTCCACTAACACACCAATAAACTGTTTTTTATCTCTCAGTGAGTTGTCAATATCTCCCAACAATGTTGAATAAAACAAAATCACTTAGGGGGTTTTCAAGCATATTCAGTTAAAATTTATAAAATAGACTTCAATAAAGCAACTTTCCCACCATGCAAATCACATTGGATGTACGTAGGCCTAAAGCTAAAGGTTTTGAGAAAAAAAAATGCCAGTCCAGGAAATAAAAAATTAGTGAATGTGAAAATTTCCAGCGGAATTCCCACAAACCTCATGTCTGAATATAAATGCCAATTATAGTTGAACCCACGTATTATGTGCGATCAGAGTCAACTTAAGTATCAACAACATTCCCCAAGTGCATTGCTTGGATGACTTCTCAACCAGTCGTGGAATAACCCTGAATTTACATAAGAATGGTTTGCGTTCTACCATGGGTTCAAGGTCTATACAGTATGGCTCTTGTGAAGTGTAGAGTAAATAGCTGTAATGGTAATACTCTCGAGTACAGTTTATCATGTTTTGTTATGAAACATAAAATGAATAATTATGTTGAGGTGCAAAAGCACAACAGGAAGACGGAAATAAAAAATACATTCCAAGTATTTCATGAATTGGCTAATGTTAACATGGTGTTGGGACACAGTAATTCTTGGCTATTCTTACAAGTGTCACAAGCACATTTAATACAAGGAAATAAAGTATTAAATTGAACATAGCATCTTGCCATCACACAATGTATTGAGCTATTTATACCTTTATAATGTATAGATAATAATAACAAGTTATGACATCCACTTTTAGAGTGGTATTGAAGGAGATGCAGCACAAAAGTTAAACAAAACATTTCAAAAAGGAAAATGAGAATGAAAATGCAATTACAGTTCGAGTGAGAATGGGCTAGAGACATCAAACTACACTTTGAGTTGAGATTTAAAGACTGTGGACACTATTGGTAATTGTCAAAGACCAGTCTTCTCACTTGGTGTATCTCAACTTATGCATAAAATTACAAACCTGTGAAAATTTGAGCTCAATCGGTTGTAGAAGTTGTGAGATAATAATGAAAGAAAAAAAAACACCCTTGAAGTTGTGTGCTTTCTGATGCATGATTTCGAGACCTCAAGTTCTAAAGTTTTGTTTACATGCCAATTATGAAATCGAGAAGAAATCATCACAATCACTATAAAACATAGGGTTTGTGTGTTTTTGATGTTTTCAATAGTTTTGTCAAACAAATTTAACTCCTAGATGACATTTTCTGTACACTTTTTCAAACAACTAAGCACAGTGTAGCCCAAGTAAATATTTGAAGAAATGTTCTTGCTTCGCCAACATGAATAAAAACCTTCTTTAAACATCTTTTCAAACCTGTACATTTTGAACAAAATATCAGCTGAAAAATCTGGGCAGTAAAAGTATGAAGAGATATCCAGACATGGGAGAAAACATATCGGGGACGATCAACAATTTTTTTTAATTTTTTTATGTGGCCTTATGTGGCGCTCTAGCCATCTATAGCCTTAATGTTGGCAGTCTCTATGCCTAGCAGTCTCCCTACTTTGTAAGTTTGTTAGGGACTCGTGCCAGTCAAAATCCATCTGCCAAAGCCAGAGATCTCACGCGAGTTAACGATACAACCTCACCTGTAAAGCGGCTACAGTTGATGTTTCACCGCTTTTGTAATTTTTCAGTAGATTCATTTTATTTTGAAATAAATACCAAATATTTGAGGCAGTGTGGGACAATTTCAATTGGCTTGATCATTTTAGTTGACCTTGGGTCTTTCATCGATTTTATTTACTCTTGGGCGTTTTGGGGGGTGGGGGTTTGTGGGGGGTATTTTTCTATAAGCATCTGCATGTTTAAAGTGTGTTTTAAAAATGTATGGTTAAAAAAAAAAAAAAAACGTCCAATCATACTGGTAAAAAAACATAATTTAGTGATCCCATTTTTAAAGTTTAAAGAGCAATAACAGTCTGCAAATGTCAGTGTTTTTGCAGGTCTACAATTTGAGGCGCCCATCCAACAGCCTCGGCTGCTAAATTCTCATGTGAGCTAAAAGCAAACTGTGACATCATCCCCTGAGACAGCCTTCCGTGATCTCTGTTATTACGACCTGTGAGGCTTAAGCACTTTGTAACAAATGGTGATGTCAAAAGCCTTTAAGCAGGACATAATAGGAAGTTCCTCTACACGTTGGTTTATGTTTCTTTTATAATTTTTAGCCTTTCTGTTACGTAATGTGTGAACTTGTAATTCCGATGATAGTTTGTTCTAGAATTGTCTCACTTAAAGCTATAGGGTCATAGTCTGGTTTTCAACAACATCAGAGATTTATAGGCAAAACCATCAAAAATATGCAATAAAAGTCACCTGTGAAAGTTTCAATTGAACTTTTCTCTTGAATGGAGGGGCAGAGCATTTCTCCATTTGCTAAGGCACTTCTTGTATGGGGGAAATTGTTAGTATAAAACCTTGCAGAGGGCACTTCAGCAAAAGCCCAAAGCACCACAGCTATTCCTGTGAGTTATTTCAAGGCCTGTAGAAATTAAATTTCCATCTCAATTTCATTCATTTTCATATTATTATTAATTCAGCATTGGTCTTTGGACTACAGCTTTTTTCAAATATAAATTTGATTTGACTGCATTTTTTGTAAACTTACCATGAGAAATTCTTTTAAAAAATAACATTTTTGAAATCATTAATATTTTAGGAATCTGCACAGTCGCAATGTAATTGCATTGTTGTAACCTTGATCAGTTTGTTGAGTGACAAATTGCTACAAATGAAACTTCTCCAAACTACCTATTTTACACTATAGCTATCCACTTGCTAGTAAATTATTTCCTGCCACCACTGCATTAGAGTCAACATATCTGCACCTGACACAAATTCCGGATAACTTTCCGTATGGCGCCACCACCTTTTCACTCATTTTTACAAAAAGGGATATATCAATTAGGTTAATTAGATACTATATTATTTTATTTCGAATGAAAAGTGGTGGCGCCATATGGAAACTTTTCCCAAATTCCTGTTTATAAGTCAACCCATGCGCCCACATGCAGTGCAAACATCTTCAATCATTTGGAAACTGCACTTTACAGTGAACATGGAGGCAGAAGAAGAAGAAGAACTACCCTGAATCAAATTCTTAGTAAGAATTAAATAGGCCTAGGCTACCTGTAATACATCCAGAAAAAACACCTCACTCAATCTATTGAATATACATCCTCAGGTGTATAATTTGACAAAATCAAATGAAAAGTTAAACCCGACAAGTTGGCAGCGGGAATTTTTCCAACATAAGATCGGAGTTTGATCATCGGGAGGGCAAGGCAGTTTCCAGTTTGCAAAGGGTACCTCCAAAAGAGACACAATGCCAGGAGTCACTGTGTGGTCAAGTGATTAGACTGCATGACTTGCAATCACAAGGTTGTGGGTTCGAACCCCCCAGCTAACCGCTGATTTCACAATGACTAGCACAAATAATTTCATCTTAGTTAATGAATCAAAGTTTCTTGATTTGTGTAATTCGTAATCATCTATAGACGTTAAACCAATATCTGTGTACCCAGTTACTGGGGCGCTGTACTCCTTTTTTCAAATTTTGACATTTTCGGACCGAAATTCGGACCGAAAATGTCAAACCGAAAATGTCAAAATTTGAAAAAGGAGTACAGCGCCCTAGTGACTGGGTCTAGTTTGTGAGAGAGATTGGCTTTTGCCAGCTTTGTGTTTATATCCCTTTTGGGAGTTTGCCGAGTTCCCTTGATGGGAAGATCATTCAAACAAACAACAAACAAACCAGTAAATGGAGCCTCCTCGCCTCTGTGTCCTTACGCGCCTGTACTTCATCATCCCATGAAGGCAGGTCTCAATAATCATCAATTAATTTAAAACAATACTACATCAAATAAACAACGAGAAAAAAACTTTTAACAAAATTAATGACAATTTTTTTTATTCAAATGGCAAATGGAGAATAATTAACAATATCCACGACCACAGTGCATCAAGTTAAGTTTTTTAAAGGCACCTGGAAATAGATTTTTTTTTCCTTTCAAACATAAGAGTAAATGCTTACGAACAATAAAACAATTTTTTTAGTAATTGTTTGTCACGATTTATATGTTTAAAATATATATAAAGTTGTTTGGGGGGCTGACTCCGCCTACCCCTTTTGTGACGTCAATAGAGGCAGACTTTGTCTGCATCGGTATTGTAAACACACGTGCAAAGTACATGTACGTCCAATTCGTGAGTTGGTACATTTCAAAAAAATGTTTTTTTCTGCATTCAGCAGCAATACACCGGGTCGGCATTACCGGAAAAAACAAAAAAATCTTTTTTCGAATGTACAAACTCACGACTTAGTCCGTACATGTACTTTGCAAGCGTGTTTACTCTACGCATTGCAGGCAAAGTCTGCCTCAATTGACGTCACGAACAGCGCCCTCTCGGGTCGGGGTCTAATCTTAAATTTGTAAATAACATAAGAACTATTTTTTTAAAACCTTAGTTAGCTGTTTATTCACATTCCACTCATCGAAACACATATATTAGTGACAAAAGCTTTATTTTGAAAAAATACCACTTCCAGGTGACTTTAAGACTCAGAGAGGCAAACTTCAAAGGTTATTATCGATAGTGTAAGGAGTCCGAACTTACCCTTGGTAGTACTGTTGTCATCATCTTTTTTCACAGATGGCCTCGTATAAAAATTATCCAGTGACATTGACCGATGCTTCATTCGAAACTCTAAATCTTTTGGTTTTGCAGGCAATTTGGGTTTCTTCAACAAGTTGCTACTCTCAGACTTATCAGCCGCGTTTCCAGAAGTTTTACGAGTAATCGAGGTTGTCGACAATCTACAAACTTCATGTTTATTGGGACTGGAACCACTCGGCAAGAATTTGGGCTTCTGCACCCGACCGGCCGGCGGAGAGGACACCAACATGAAGGCCCGTCCACTGCCGTCTTTTGGCAAGTTCACCCCCGTGCATTTCCTGCTTGTCGACCCTGCTGCAGGTATCTGTTGCTGGTTGTTGGTGGTGGTACTGGCGACATTGACATACAAGTCGTTCGAACTACGGTTTCTTCTCACGGGAACTTTCGCTTTCTTATCACCCTCGAACTGTTGCTTCAAGAGGCGCACACTACGAGGAGGGGAGGCCATAATTGTTGCACCCGACAGTGGAAGATAATCATCGGTTTATACAAGAATAAGGAAGTACTTCTCAGGTTTAATAAGTTTTGTTGACACATGTAGTGCACGTAAGTCCATACATTTCATCAAGTAAACAAGGTTATGCCGCCTACGACGTGTGACAGACTATTGAGTGGCCAGCGTATGTGGTGGTGGAGGTCGGTGACTAGACTTCCTTTCAAATCGTCGCGTTGCTCCAATAGAGCGTGAAAGAACTACGACATGCCTACACCAAACTTTTTTCATGAGGGGTGTGGGGGGGGGGTGGAGTGCAACTGCGGCCGGTTACTCAAGTTTTATGCCCAGGTCTGTTTTGGTCTTTGCAGGGCGAAAAAAACTTTCACAGAATGATTCAAATTGAGACAAAACCAAACCAGGCTTGGTTGATAATTTTCTACTAATAATAACAGCGTGTGGGCATCAGGGACCATGCAGGCACACCATCAGTTGCTTCCCGTCGGCCACATTATGAACTTTTTCGTGCTAACCATGGAGTTTTAAAACTAACTATGTGCTTACAAACATGTAGATGAGTATATTATTTGCGTACTCATCCTCGTTTCAAACAAACTACAATATACAGGTACAAACTTAATCGAGGTTCTATAATTATTATCATGAAAACACGGATTTGATTGGTCTCAATCGGGGAATCCCCCAAACAACCATTCCTTGAAAAGGTTCAAGCCAACTTCTACGTCACATCAGGGAGCCGTTTCCCACAATATTTAAAGGCAGTGGACACTATTGGTAATATTGTCAAAGACTAGCCTTCACAGTTGGTGTATCTCAACATATGCATAAAATAGCAAACCTGTGAAAATTTGAGCTCAATCGGTCATCAAAATTGCGAGATAATAATGAAGAAAGAAAAAGAACCTTGTTACACGAAGTTGTGTGCGTTTAGATGGTTGATTTTGAGACCTCAAGTTCTAAACTTGAGGTCTCGAAACCAAATTCGTGGAAAGTTACTTCTTTCTCCAATACTATGGCACTTCAGAGGGAGCTGTTTCTCACGATGTTTTATACCACCAACCTCTCCCCATTACTTGTCACCAAGAAATGTATTATGCTAATAATTATTATGAGTAATTACCAATAGTGTCCACTGCCTTTATTTAGAACTTTGTAAGTGTTTTGTGCAGTAAATAATAATAATATAGTACGAGGACGGCGCGCGGGTCTACCATGGAGCTATGTTAAACATTTGTAACCAACTGAAAGAGAACACTCAGCACCCGTTATTTTTGTTTAAAGATAATCTTTAAAGATAAAGTTTTTTATTGGAAACATTTCAATTAATCCATGTCAACATTTTGAAGGGGGTGTAGACATAAATAAATAGTAGGCCCCTAAAGTAAGAGCACGTGTCCGAAACGGCCGTGCCGACACCGTTTACAACACCATTCAAAATCGCCACCCAGTGGCGCCACTATAGGACAGTTCGCCCAGTAATTTACAATAATGCACCATGGATCCGAATTATTAAAATAGAACAAAGGTCCCGATGAAAACTCTTTTGACTTAAAGGAACACGTTGCCTTGGATCAGACGAGTTGGTATATAAAAAGCGTTTTAAACCGTTTGTTATAAAATGGTAATGGTTGGAAAGTTGTTTTAAAAGTAGAATACAATGATCCACACAAATTTGCCTCGAAATTGCGTGGTTTTCCTTTTGCTTAGCTAACTAACACGGTCCGGCCATTTATGGGAGTCAACAATTTGACTCCCATAAATGGCCGACCGTGTTAGTCGACGAGGTAAAAGGAAAACCGTGCAATTTCGAGGCATGTTTGTGTAGATCATTGTATTCTACTTTAACAACATCTTTCTACTTATTAATTGCATTTTATAACAGACAGTTACAAACGCTTTTCAAAGACCAACTCGACCGATCCAAGGCAACGTGTTCCTTTAAGGCCTACTTCCGTAGTAAAGATGACAGGACGCAAAATGAAAAAAGAAAGTAATCTTATGAGTAACTGTCAAACCACAATCATCGTTGTTGTTTTATGGCGCAATAAATTCACCCTTTTTAATCTATTATGAGCTGACCAGCTCATTGCATGGTTTTCGGTTTAAAACGAAAGCCACCATTATGGAGTTCAATGAGCAACATATTATAATCTTTTAGTAGTCCAAGATAAAACATAACGTGGCCTGTGTCACATATCATTTCATGAAATTAATTGATAACGACTTCTTTTAATTAATATTTTTTTATTTATTACATTATCCCTATAATACACAGTTCAGAATCATACGAGCCATTGGACCCTTTCTGTTCAGAAAAAAAAAAAAAGTTCACAGATTTACAAATAACTTACAGGGTTTACAGAAGGCAATGGTGAAAGACTTCTCTTGAAATATTATTCCATGAAATGCTTTACTTTTTGAGAAAACAGCAAAACAATATAAATTCTCGTTAACGAGAATTACGGATTTATTTTAAACACATGTCATGACACGGCGAAACGAGCGGAAACAAGGGTGGGTTTTTTCCGTTGTTTTCTCCCGACTCCGATGACCGATTGAGCCTAAATTTTCACAGGTTTGTTATTTGATATAGAAGTGTGGGCCTTGGACAACACTGTTTACCGAAAGGGTGCAATGGCTTTAAAACTCGTTTTCATTACACGCATACACCCGGCTCAACATCAATGTTTTGCTCCACTTTTCCCCTAAAACTCATTCTCTAAATTAATGTAAAAGAGTGAAAACACCACTCTTTACATTTCGAGTTATCCCTCAAATGGCTACTTAAAAAGCATGTTGGTTATTTCACTCTTTTAGAGGGGTTTCACTCCAGGACAGAGTAATTGAAAATCATTCAAAAAGATGCAAACATGAAAGATTTGGGTACCTTTTCAAAATGTCCATAGATTTACATTAAACTTACAAGGTTTGAAGATAATGATAGCATGAAAGCTTCCCTTCAAACATTACTTACTAAGGTGCTGTAGTTTTTGGGAAATGGTCATGAAAATACGTTTGTAAAATGCTTAAAATAATGATGGTCTCATCAGACCAAAATTATTTTCATGACATTTTTTACTCATTTCCCAAAAACTACAGCACCTCAGCACCAAATATTTTCAGGGAAGCTTTCTACTATAAGTATCTTCAAACTGTGTAATTTAAGTGTAAATCTGTGGACATTGTGGTTTTTTTTTTTCCCTACAAAAAGTACATAGACCCTTTAAGTCCCCCGGGAAAAGGGGTGGGGGCTCCTCTGGGGTGGGACAGGTTTTCCCTTGGAATCATAGAGCTATATCTTATAGCTCTATACGCTTGGAACCCATACGTAAGAAAAGTGCTAAACATTTTTTTTTATTCAGAGCAAAAACCAAAACAGAGTTACAGAGTACAGTGTGAAACAAAAATTCTGATTATAATTTAATGAGCAAACAAGATTTCGTTGCGTGAGATCATAGAGGAAGAAATTAATATTAGACGGGCGTCCATAGAGCTACGTTCTCACTGCTCTAAATGTGGACGCCTCATCAATGAACCCCCCCCCCCCGCGCCCCCCCCCCCTCCAAAAAAAATCCACACAAAAAAACAAGGCAGGTAACAAACAAGAGAGGGCGCCATACAGAGGGACTCTGTTGTGAACAAAAATCCGGAGCACATGATAAACATCTGTGAATGTCAACAACAATGTTGCTGAAGCGGGGTGTTTTTGTTGCAATGGCCGCGTTTCGTTGCCCTCCAGAAGTTCTTCTTCGATCAGCTGCCAGGTAATCATATACATTATTACGTTGGCACACTTTTATGTGTTTTTGAAGCCAGATCCGTTCAGTTTTACCTGGTTAGCTGAGTGAAATCAAATCTTGCTTTATTGAACTCTCGTCGACACTGACCATGCTGACTGCTGCACTATGACTATAATAGTATTGTATTTAGTACACGTACCTAGTCA
This sequence comes from Asterias amurensis, assembly GCF_032118995.1. Taxonomy (NCBI): domain Eukaryota; kingdom Metazoa; phylum Echinodermata; class Asteroidea; order Forcipulatida; family Asteriidae; genus Asterias; species Asterias amurensis. The sequence continues at coordinate 2,394,093 of NC_092649.1, forward strand.
GTGACTTGTCCGAGTACTGGGCCCGTCTACGTTTTTAACCATTTGGTCATTCTTTCACCACTGGTTACAAAACACAAGATAATGTTCAAAGTGAAAAA
>NC_092649.1:3294690-3424690 GCF_032118995.1 Asterias amurensis
ATTTTGGTATTTAAGTTGAGTTTCAGATTATTAGATCCACGCAGAGCCAAATTTCATAACCCTGTTTTAGGCAGCAAATACTTCTTGACCAAATTTTGCTTTCGCAAAAGTTGAGATGAGCACCAGTCACAACAATGTAAACTTAAAGTCACCTGGAAGTGATATTTTTTCAAAATAAAGCTTTTGTCACTAATATATGTGTTTTGATGAGTGGAATGTGTATAAACAGTTAACTAAGGTTTTACAAAATCAGCTCTTATGTTATTTACAAATTTAAGAGTAGACCCCGACCCGAGAGGGCGCTGTTCGTGACGTCAATCGAGGCAGACTTTGCCTGTAATGCGTAGAGTAAACACAATTGCAAAGTACATGTACGGACCAAGTCGTGAGTTTGTACGTTTCAAAAAAAGATTTTTTTGTTTTTTTTTCCGGCAATGCCGACCAGGTGTATTGCTGCTGAATGCAGAAAAAACACTTTTTGAAACGTACCAACTTACGACTTGGACGTACATGTACTTTGCACGTGTGTTTACTATACGCATTGCAGGCAAAGTCTGCCTCGATTGACGTCACAAAAGGGGTAGGCGGAGTCAGCCCCCCAAACAACTTTATATATTTTTTTAAACATATAAATCGTGACAAACAATAATATTACTATAAAAAATGTTTTATTGTTCGTAAGCATATACTCTTATGTTTGAAAGAAAAAAAAATTATATTTCCAGGTGACTTTAATGTAGTTTTGGATGGTAAAGTGTTTGTGCTTATACATTTTTTTAAAATGAAATTGGGCGGCACAGAGCATTGGTTAAAGGCTCCAATGATGGTAACGCAACGAACATCCCAGTCCAAATTTGACCCCGCCCCCTAGCCACGCCCCCCGTTCGTCCCAACGTCCTCTGTCCACGCCCCATTGTATCTGACCCTCAATACGAGCAGAATGATTGAGAAAATGTCAGTCCAACTTTGACACTTGACACCCCCTCACGCTCCTCTCTTATTATCAACGAATCGAACACAACCATTCGATTTTATGAGACGGCTGGCATCAGCGATATACCGACGAGTCCATCCATTCGCTCAACCGCCCTCTATTGAACACAATAGATAGAATTCTTTGGTTTAATTTCGTTGGATATACAACTTCCAATACCGCCCTCTTGTTGTTGTCCTTTTGTTGATAATTTTCAATGTTGTGATACATAGAGATCATTTTCAAATAATTCAATATTTCCGGTACTTCACGATTCCTTTCTCTTCTTATATCATGTTAGTATCTCGCGTGCCCATAAGAGATGGATAATATTGCCACTAATGCTACACAATAACACTGGATAGTTCACATCAAGTATCCCTTGTGACTTTTAACTTGCCAGCCCTAAAACAGTCCTCCTGGCTTATAACTTGCCAGCCCTAAAATACTTCAAATGTGAACATCAATTATCTCTTGCCCAAAGTTGTGGAATAGTTATAATGCCGATGGTATTAAAGATGCTATGTCAGATTTTTGGCCGATTTGACCCAAAATTTTGATTTAAAATTCGAAAGGTATTTTGATGGGGGTCGAGAAAGTTACAAACTTTCATTTGAGCCGTTGCTCGAAAAAGTCCGCCAGTTACTAGTAGCAGTGAAATAAAAAGCTCAAAATTAGTTTTTGTCGGGATCCCGACAATATATCACGTGACCAATTCTTATGTGTTTTATAAGAAACGTTTTAAATTTTTGTCATGGTTCCTGACCATTAAAAGTAAAAGTTAAACTTTTTTTTCGTTAGAGCGGGTGATACTCTTTGAAATACCATTCACTCAAAAAAATCTGTTTCTTAATGTTTGGGGCCAAAAATCTGACATAGCATCTTTAAATGTAAAGTATACTGGATAGTTCAAATATGATATCTTTGTGAAACAATATAGCTTTAAAATATGAACAGCACTAGACTATAGTTCATGTAATATCCCGTGCCAAATTTATCGTACCGGTTGTGATAATTGAACTGTAAATTGTATGGGTAAAATACTGTGCTTTCATGGGTAGTCTTACCGCATAAAAAAAATTGAGTATTTGTCTTGATGTCAGGGAATCTTTTTGATATCATTTAAAAAAAGTATTCGGTGAAATAAGCTACTATACACCTGTTCGGTGCCAACGTATTTCGTACTAAAGCTGAGTTTAAAATAAATGAATATCAGTTACGGAATTGCGCCAAATTTAGTATATCCTTTGTTGAAGAATCTTCGCGATATTAAAGTTGTGATAATTATGTTGAAGAAATTGTTATAGATTTCATAGTGATTTAATATAGTCGTGATTGTGCCATTGAAACTGCCGCAGATGGATGATATTAAAAAACGCGTAAATGTGTCCACTTATGGCCTGGGCCCAATTTCATAGAGCGTGAAATTTTTGCCTCGATACAAACAGGATTACCATACAAATTTTCACGTGATTTTCAGGATAAGCAAACGACAGCTGATTACCAGTAACAAGCATTATACAGCAACTGAAAATTTGGTTTGTAATCATGTTTTTATCAAGGAAGAAATTTCATGCTAAGCAAATTTTTGTGCTTAGCAGCTCTATGAAATTGGGCCCTGTATGCTTGTCATTCCGTAGTATGGTTGTTCTGCTGTATCTCTGGATACTGAAGTTGCGATCTAATGAAAAAAGTGTAGATTTCATAGTGTTTTAGCATATTCATGACTGTGGCATCGAAACTGCCGCTGAATAACAATGCAGAGCGGCTAAACGTTTCCTTATAGGGCCTCTTGTATGCTTTCCAATAGATCGGGAGATGTCAGATTTACGGAATTGCGCTAACTATCCTTTCAGTATATGGTTGTCCTGTATCGAAGTATCGAACTTGGTTAAACGTTTCCATTAGGGCCTACTTGTATCATTGTCAAATAGATCATGAGATACTTGACCTCATGTGTTTAAGTATCTTATTGACGCTGTGCTATATCGAAGCATGGATTTAATAGTGTTTTAGTATAGTCATGACTTTGGCTTCGAAGCTGCCAATGGATAAACATTGGAGATCAGGTTAAACGTTTCCATTATAGGGCCCACTTGTATCATTGTCAAATAGATCATGAGATACTTGACCTCATGTGTTTAAGTATCATATTGACGCTGTGCTATATCGAAGCATGGATTTAATAGTGTTTTAGTATAGTCATGACTTTGGCTTCGAAGCTGCCAATGGATAACATTGGAGATCAGGTTAAACGTTTCCATTAGGGCCCACTTGTATCATTGTCAAATAGATCATGAGATACTTGTCCTCATGTGTTAAAGTATCTTATTGACGCTGTGATATATCGAAGCATGAGTTTAATAGTGTTTTAGTATAGTCATGACTGTGGCTTCGAAGCTGCCAATGGATAAACATTGAAGATCAGGTTAAATGTTTCCATTATAGGGCCTACTTGTATCATTGTCAAATAGATCATGAGATACTTGACCTCATGTGTTAAAGTATCTTATTGACGCTGTGATATATCGAAGCATGAGTTTAATAGTGTTTTAGTATAGTCATCACTGTGGCTTCGAAGCTGCCAATGGATAAACATTGAAGATCAGGTTAAATGTTTCCATTATAGGGCCCACTTGTATCATTGTCAAATAGAGCATGAGATACTTGACCTCATGTGTTAAAGTATCTTATTGACGCTGTGATATATCGAAGCATGAGTTTAATAGTGTTTTAGTATAGTCATGACTGTGGCTTCGAAGCTGCCAATGGATAAACATTGGAGATCAGGTTAAATGTTTCCATTATAGGGCCCACTTGTATCATTGTCAAATAGATCATGAGATACTTGTCCTCATGTGTTAAAGTATCTTATTGACGCTGTGCTATATCGAAGCATGGATTTAATAGTGTTTTAGTATAGTCATGACTGTGGCTTCGAAGCTGCCAATGGATAAACATTGAAGATCAGGTTAAATGTTTCCATTATAGGGCCCACTTGTATCATTGTCAAATAGATCATGAGATACTTGTCCTCATGTGTTAAAGTATCTTATTGACGCTGTGCTATATCGAAGCATGGATTTAATAGTGTTTTACTATAGTCATGACTGTGGCTTCGAAGCTGCCAATGGATAAACATTGAAGATCAGGTTAAATGTTTCCATTATAGGGCCCACTTGTATCATTGTCAAATAGATCATGAGATACTTGACCTCATGTGTTTAAGTATCATATTGACGCTGTGATATATCGAAGCATGAGTTTAATAGTGTTTTAGTATAGTCATGACTTTGGCTTCGAAGCTGCCAATGGATAAACATTGAAGATCAGGTTAAACGTTTCCATTATAGGGCCCACTTGTATCATTGTCAAATAGATCATGTGATACTTGTCCTCATGTGTTAAAGTATCATATTGACGCTGTGATATATCGAAGCATGAGTTTAATAGTGTTTTAGTATAGTCATGACTTTGGCTTCGAAGCTGCCAATGGATAAACATTGAAGATCAGGTTAAACGTTTCCATTAGGGCCTACTTGTATCATTGTCAAATAGATCATGAGATACTTGTCCTCATGTGTTAGAGTATCTTATTGACGCTGTGATATATCGAAGCATGAGTTTAATAGTGTTTTAGTATAGTCATGACTTTGGCTTCGAAGCTGCCAATGGATAAACATTGGAGATCAGGTTAAACGTTTCCAGTATAGGGCCCACTTGTATCATTGTCAAATAGATCATGAGATACTTGTCCTTTTGAGTCAAAATATCTTTGTGGTATATTGAGGTTGTGATTTATCGAAGCTGATATAAATTTAAAAGAGTTTATACGTTTAGTCATGACATTGACATCAAAGCTGCAGATGGGCAACACTGAAAGGCGCATAACTTTAGGGCCTGCTTGTGTCCTTCTGAAAGAGATCGTGAGATTATGTTGTCCCCCTGTATCAATTTGTGATATTGAAGTTGTGATATATTGAAGTTGTGATATATCGACGCTGTCACGTTGATATAGATTTCGAGTGAACATTGTAGATAACCCACTGATGATGATAGGTAGTGGTCTCATTGCACATCACCAGCGGGGAAACAATGTCTGGAATTAATGGTTACAATATCGACCAACCTGTCCGAAACGGCGACAGTTTTCCCCGAGATATCTGACACTTCATTTTAAGTCAATATGTTCTCAGTATCGGTCGCAGTTTGATAGGATGTTTTCTTTTTTCTTGTCCAGTTTTTTTTCTTTCTTCAATTTCTCTTCGGAGACTGAGTTTTGTTGAAGGTTGTTCGTTGAGCTGAAAAGCTCGTTTCAATAGGCTGAGAAGGCCATGCCTGTCAGGGGGAAAATAATTAAACTTGGAGATTGGGTAACTGTGAAGTGTTCTAGTCTTAATTGTGTTGAGACAACAGGTAGAGGTTACAGAATAAATGTCTGTTTCTTAAAGGCAGTGGACACTATTGGTAATTGTCAAAGACCAGCCATCGATTTCACAAAACTCTTCCTAACTAGGATTAATCGAGTTCAGTTCCGTATCCGAAGACGTTGGGACGCATTGAACCCATCCTAAGTTAGGACGGGTTACTCGTCCTAACTCTTTGAGAAATCGACGACTGTCTTTTCTCTTGGTGTATCTCAACATATGCATAAAATAACAAACCTGTGACAATTTGAGCTCAATTGGTCGTCGGAGTTGCAAGATAATAATAAAAGAAAACACACCCTTGTCACACACACGAAGTGCTTTATAATGCTTGGATTTCGAGACCTCAAATTCTAAACCTTAGGTCTCGAAATCAACTTCGCGGAAAATTACTTCTTTCTCAAAAACTATGGGACTTCAGAGGAAGCCGTTTCGCACAATGTTTTATACTTTCAACTTCTCCCCATTACTCGTTACCAGGTAAGGTTTTATGCAATAATTATTTTGAGTAATTACCAAAAGTGTCCACTGCCTTTAATAGTCCTTAGGTGAGAGCAAGTTCGGGTGTCGACCTGGTGTCAATTTGCGATGTAAACCACGCATAAATGGATTATGATTAAAACAGTAGGCCTATCATGCAGGAAAGAGCAATACAGTTTAAAGAGGGAAGAGTGAAATCATACCTGATGCCGTGTGCAGGATTGTCATTTAATGAGACAATGTGGCCATGGAAAACACTTTGTTTTAAAAATGTCAACATAACCAGATTTATAGGGTTTAATATTCACAAGATACAGGCCTGATCTTCTCAACAAGATCAATGGAGAACGAAACTGCTTAAAAAAAAACTCCCACGTACAGTCTCATGCTTGGTTTTTATCACACTTTTTATAAGAAGAGCTTGTGGTAAAATTTCGACATGTCTTTCAATTTTCTCGGCTGACAAACATAAACTCTTTACGATCTTTTCGATCATCACGCTTGATTTTTTTTATTTAATAAAGTCAAGTTGGGACACATTCCTCGTCTCTGTTTGGATTAAAAGAAGTAAGGAGAAACTAATCTCTCAGGAGTTCTCAGCTTCAAATAATTAATTCACCTCTTGATGACGAAACTTCTTTACTTTCCCTTTTTTTGTCAATTGATTTTCCCGGCTCGTTGTACTTCCAGGACCAGGTAGGGTGGTCCCATGAGGGTTGGACACAGTGCAATCGCATTGGCTTTGGTTTGATGATTAATTAAAACAGCTGTATAAAGTCATAAACCACTTGTACTATGCAAAAGTGCGATCGGTTTTATAAGCCGCCGTGAAATTGACATCCCTTGTTAAATGTTGGGCTTTCTGCCTCCCGTATTGAATATGTCATACCGGTTTGTTGGTACGCTCTAAATAGTTCCGGATTGGAACTGACCCGGATTAAAGGTCCCGTGGGGCCGGACCCATTTTAGGGGTTAGTGGGACTAGGAATCTGTGTCAAAATGACCAAGAGGTGGGTCAAAATGCAGAATCCGGGTTTAAAACCCTATTTTTACAGCCCAGTTTCCAGGTAGGCCTCTGACCCGGATTAGTGCGTCAGACCCTCTTGGATCCGGATTCAGGATTAATACTGACCCGGAAGTATTAGAAAGTTCAGCGATTACTTGTTAGCTTTTTTTATCGTTGGTAGAATGCTAAAACGCTTTTGGGAATTAATAACTACAACAACCGGGTGTTTCTGTATAAAAAAACTTGCAGGTACTAATTTTAAAATATTGTTTGAATTTATGCTGTACTGATTAAATCTTTAAACATTAATTACACAAGGAATACAAGTTACATGGGATGTCAAAGTCACGCAAATGTATACAAAAAAACTGTCATCGAAAGATGTGTACACAACTAGACCCCTGCTAACGAAAAAGATATATTTATATAGTTATTAAAATGGAAATCACACAATAGTAAAATGTCTTTGTTTTTTGCTGATTTAAAAAAAATTATTAGTCAGTGAAGAGGTGGATTGTTGAAGTCAGTGGACACTAAAACCTTTCTTGGTGACGAGTAATGGGGAGACGTTGATAGTATAAACATTGTGAGAAACAGCTCCCCCTGAAGTGACGTAGTTTTCAAGAGAGAAGTAATTTTCCACGAACTTGATTTCGAGACCTCAGATTCAGAATTGGAGGTCTCGAAATCAAGCATCTGAAAGCACACAACTTTGTGTGACCATGGTGCGAAAAGAGTGTTTTTTTTTTCTTTCGATAATATCTCGCAACTTCGACGACCGATTGAGCTCAAATTTTCACAGGTTTGTTATTTTATGCATATGTTGAGATACACCATTAGAGAAGACAGGTCTTTGACAATTACCAATAGTGTCCAGTGTCCAGTGTTTTTTTAAAGCCATTGGACACTTTCGGTAAACGGTTTTGTCCAAGGCCCACACTATCACAACTATATAAAATAACAAACCTGTGAAAAATTAGGCTCAATCGGTCATCGGAGTCGGGAGAAAACAACGTTTCCACACGTTTCCTCGTGTCATGACATGTGTTCAAAATAACTTCGTAATTCTCACTATCGAGAATTTATATTGTTTCAATGTTTTCTCAAAAAGTAAAGCATTTCATGGAATAATATTTCAAGAGAAGTCTTTCACCATTACCTTCTGTAAACCCTGTAAGTTATGAGTCTGTGAACTTTTGTTTTGTTTCTGTACCGAAAGTGTATAATGGCTTTAAACATAACTAGGTACCAATACGAAACGGTATTTGAAACAATCTACATGCGGATCATTGCATAGTTTCCCGCTTAACGCTTCATCGAGATTATACTTTTGTTATAAAACTCGGCTTTGTTTCGCGCGTATTATTTTTAAAAACACTTTTGAGAACTTTGGACTTTTGAGCACTATGCACTGAACTTGTGATATAGAAACCAAATCGCGCGCTCTATCTGGGCCCATCGCGAGACATGCACGGTCTGTACTATAAACAGTGTCCTCACGAATCGATCGAAACGTCGAGTTGTTTACACCAACGGTTCCTTTCAAAATCACCAAAGCTCAAAAACAGATTTCACTGCATGGTGTCACCGCAGTCATTGGGTTTTCACGGTCCTTTCCCCACACCCATGCAAAGTTTCAAATCCTACTCCAAATCCCAATTCAGACATAAGCGTATGAAACACCTGCGTTGGTTGACTTCTGATTGTCAGACTCCAAGGTGAATTTTATGTAGTGCGGGCTTTGGTCTGGATATTGGTGCGGGCTTTCGTCTGAGATTGACGGCAGGGCCTTACTATATCAATCTCGTCTAGAGCTACCGTGTTTGTTTTCTGCTTAATATTTTGTGATCTTGAAGGGTCGGTGTAATACATTTGATAATGACTCTGCAAATTAATGCCAATAAAACTAAAAGGTATAAAAATAAGAAGTACATGAGCTTTGGATAAGATAATGCATTGGAAGAGACTGTTTATTTCGAAGAACTGCGGTTATGGAAGCAGATGTTACTTGTTATCCTCCAACATTTGAACAAGTATGAGAAGCGTTAGTGACAGTAACTTTTCTCATATTAGGTATTCCAATTGCAGGCTTTTCTTTTTGCGTAGACATACGGCAATATCTCAAAAACGCTATACCACTTTTTGAAATGAAATTTTCACAGGTTAGTTTGATGGTACCAAGGATTGAAACGAACAGTGGTTCCAATACCAAACGTAAACACTTTATTTTGGTTAAAGGCAGTGGACACTATTGGTAATTACTCAAAATAATGATTAGCACCTTTCTGGGTGACGAGTAATGGGGAGAGGTTGATGGTATAAAACATTGTGAGAAACGGCTCCCTCTGAAGTGCCATAGTTTTCGAGAAAGAAGTATTTTTCCACGACTTTGATTTCGAGACCTCAGATTTGGAACTTGAGGTCTCGAAATCAACCATCTAAACGCACACAACTCCGTGTGACAAGGGTGTTTTTTCTTGACCGATTGAGCTAACATTTTCACAGGTTTGTTATTTTATGCATATGTTGAGATACACCAACAAAGGCAGGTCTTTGACAATTACCAATAGTGTCCACTGCCTTTAAGGCAAGAGAATTTATATAGACGTATAGGCCATAATTATTCAATTTGAATTTGTACGTCATTCTATTTAGACATGCGAAATCGGTATTGGATTTAGCATCATGTTAGGTGCAACAAAGAAATGCTGCGAATTTGAATAATGTTTTAGCAGAGTTGGTATCTTCTTTAGGGTTTTCAGTCGCGCAATGATAGTGTTGGTTTCTTCGTGTTTTTTTCTTCCACTTGTAAAACTGAGCTTTTTTACTCCATTTCCCCTACATCTTTAGATAAACGAATGCCTTGTTTTAGCACTGTACTTTCACCTGTTGCTCTATAGTGTTCTCGAATTGTTATTTTTAATCAAGAAAATGCACTCTTGTAAAATAAAGATAACCAATACATCGCCTTGAACGGTACAGAAATATAACCGAAGCAACCAGACTTCCATTTAAAAATAAAAAGTCATTGTATTTACCACCGTTACCTGTTGGTCATCCTAACTTGCGGTATTCAATGGTACTATAAGAACGAAATGTCATATTTGTCTGACCTAGGTGTTTTGTTGAAATACCCTTTTCCCGAACCTATGATGTCAATCGAGCGGAAGATTGATTGTTTGTAGACCTGTTTGTTCAGTGCAATGTTTCGCGTTTTCATTATTATCTGATTGTTTTGTTCTATCCCACCATGTCCTTTGTTGACAATGGACCTCATTCATTCATATATGACGTTATATGAGTAGAGCGCCCTCCTTTATCAGGTCAAATGGAGATTGCTCATTAGACTGGTCCCCTGTCTTTCAGCACATTATATACACATGTACGTCGGATTTAAATGCGAATCTCCAGAACTATGCTGAAGGCCATGTAAACTGATGCGAGGTCAGAGGCGATAATGTGCATGTACGTGTGCTCAACGACAGCTCTCTGCATGGTGTAATTCACGAACCTCAAAGTGTGACGTCAGATGTTCAGGCTAAAGGAGGTTGCTCATTGGTCACGGTCCTGATGTGCACCGCGCGTGCAATTCTGCCCGTTCCCGATCCCTTTACCGGTTTACCTTTTAGTCTTGGTCGGCTGTATGACGTCATTGTATTATCCAGACCTTCACAAAGTCACGGCCAACAAAAAGCCAATAACACAGGTTTCTTTTCAGGTGAGGTTTGCGGTGACACCATTTTGTAAAAAAACCTTTTGAGTAGTGGTGATTCGATGTATGCTCTGATCGTCCTCATAGCTTTTTAGAACATGCTTTCCAATCATGGCACTCTAGACTGATGTAAACAAGTCAAGTCAAAATAGTTTGACTTATCTACGCATAGTTCATGCATCCTCTAAGCAACCTACCAAACTCTAACTTCAAGTGTCCGTTATACATACTGTTTTGTCAGAAGCACCATTATTGTCAGTCAACGGAATTCCTTTTGAGCATCCTCGTTCGATAGTGTGTATATTGTGAATAATGGTTTTTTTTTTTGTTTTGTCTCCGGTCGTAACCAGCACAAGATATCCTTTACGGATTTAAGATGTTTACACAGATCTATACAATCTTGTGACATTCAGGAAATCCAAATTTTAAGGATGTTTTCCAATTCATTTCCTCATTCCCAAACTATTCTCCGGTGATCTATAGGATACCAAACCCCCAAATGTTCCCGTTTTGTCACGCAATTTCTACCCCTTTTAAAGGCCACAAGAAACTGAAACGAAAATCAAAAGTATTTTTCTTTAAGTAGATCAATACCGCAGTTTGATTTTTTTGGGTCTCCGGAATCGTTCTTAAAACTGTAGTTTTGAATTGAAACTGAGAGTGCGGTCAGTGACAAGTACAAGTTACATTTAACAGTATGACAAACTTTAATTAACATTGTCCAAGTTAAATCTAACAATACTAGAATGCTGTAACTCCTTTTTATTCAGAATAATTTAACTTTACAAAGAGTTGTCACTCCACGCGCAATTACTAACTTTTAGAGTGTACCGCGATAAAATTAAAAACATCACTGCTTCACTGTTTTTGATTTCAAACTAATTTACGAAAGAAATGCTGAAATCAAGAAGGAACCGTCTAACCCTGATACAGGTGCCATTTTCTGTTAATATAGGTTTTCTCGGTCAATTTCGGAAAAAGAGCTGCCAATTTAACCACCAAGCTATTCTATTTCGCACAAAATCGAATGCTACTCAAAAGGGTCATTCGATTTCGTTTTGGGATAAGTCAAATGTAATGTTGCGTCATTCGAATTAACAAAATAATCATTCAATTTAACAATTCATCAAAGCAGCATTCAAATTCGCTGACGCTTCTTGAGGCGTGTGTGTCACGAAAAAGAATGACGCTACGCTAAATTGAACAGTGCTTAAGGAATTTGACTCGGTCCAAAACGAAATTGAATGGCCGAATTCTGAACTTGAAACGCAGTAACAACTGGAAAAGCAAAACAGCTTTAATTCGAACGCATGAAAATTAAATTGACTGCTCATTTGCCGAATTTGACCGAGAAAACCTATATTTAAAACCATCCACCATCACTATTAACCTTTACAGTAATTTGATTCTTAAAACTGAGCCAAGCACGACAGAATCCTCTTATAAACAAGAACAATGCTTTATAAGCAGCTTAAGTTTTTCGTGTAAGCCTTTCCCGCTTTTTTGTGTGGTTGTGAATATCAACCTCATTTCCTGTAAAAATCACTCACGCTTGATCGATCGATTACATGGGGAAAACTTCATCATTCACAATCTTAAAATGCCTACACGATCATTCTCAAAGCTGACGAACGTATACACCGCTTGATTAAATATTTGACTCAAAACGTTGTGCCGTTATTTGTCAATTTGACATCATTTTTTTTTTCTCCGAAAAAGATTATGTTTGGAGCGTACGCGCGATAAACGTTCGGCCTGACATTCTGTCATCTGGGCCCCGGCGGTCTTCCACGCTCACTCGGTCGCGAGATTGCCCACGATCGATATGTGAATAACATCGTTTGGTTTTATTTTGTTTTTCAAATCGTTTGGAATGAGGGACAGAAGAAAAGCTTAAAAAATCAGTGCAGTTCCGATTGTTAGACGATGTAGAAAACCAAATGACCTAGATGCAAGAAACTGGGTCTCGTCATAATTATTGTGCTATCTAGACAAGGTTTAGACCTATCATATCCAATTGGCTAGCTAAAAAAGGGTCGTATAGACCGTGTAACATTTATTTGTACAACACTAATGACTTTGTATAATTATTACAGAGCCTTTCTGGTAGGCAACTTATACTATACTGGTCACATGGGGAAGTTTACGTTTTTATAGAAAAGAGATATAGACCATGTAACATTTGTTTCAAAAAGAGTGCTTTTGTGTACATTCAACAGCCTTTCTGGTAGGCAAGATACTACACCGGTCACAATGGGAAATTTTACACTTCTATTTTGAGAAGAATCGTAGACTATGTAACATTTGCTTCAAAAAAACTGACATTGTATATTACAGGTTCTTTCTGGCAGGCAAGACACTGGGAATATTTATTAAGAGAAGTTGCGAGATAATAATGAAAGAAAAAGTACCCTTAACACACGAAGTTTTGTGCTTTCTATGCTTGATTTTGAGACCTCAAGCTCTAAATCTGAGGTCTGGTGGAAAATTACATCTTTCTCGAAAGCTACGTCACTTCAGAGGGAGCCGTTTCTCACAATGTTTAATACAATCCACCTCTCCCATTACTCGTTACCAAGTAATTTTTTTAGCTAAAAAATATTTTGAGTAATTACCAATAGTTTCCACTGCCTTTAGGTTTCCACATGAATTCAAGTGCTGCAAAAAAACACACCCAATAACATAGTTTTATAGTGGCCTGACGTTTCGGCAAAGCAGAGTCCTTCTCGAAGGCCTGGAGAAAGACTTTGAGAATATTTTTTGAGTGTTGAAACGTCAGGTAATTGAAACTGCTATTTGCATTTATACCAGGGTGATGGGTACTTTTGGTGGGTAAGTGGGGATCTGGGGGGGGGGGGGGCACGAGTTGACAAGTTACGTTTGTAATGGGGATGTTATTGATGTTTAAGTTAAGCCGAAGGTCAGAAAACACATTTTTTTTCTTCAAAGACCAGTCTTCTCATATGGTGTATCTCTAACATATGCACAAAATAACAAACCTGTGAAAATTTGAACTCAATTGGTCGTCGAAGTTGCTAGATAATAATGAAAAAAAAAAAAACACACCCATGTCACACGTTGTGTGCGTTCAGATGCTTGATTTTGTGATCTCAAATCTAATTTTGAGGTCTCGGAATCAAATTCAAATATTTAAGTGGAAAGTTACTTCCTTCTCGAAAACTTCGTTACTTCAGAGGGAGCCGTTTCTCACAATGGTGTTTACTATCATCAGCTCTCCGTTGATCGTTAACAAGTGAGTAATTAAAAATAGGCTATTGTCCAGTGCCTTTAAGAAGAAGTTCTTGATTTGTTCTCAAGGCGATGGCATTTCGAGCGAGCGGAAGGATTTTTATTTGTGCTAGCTGGATGATTGGCACTTTATTACACTGTCACCCAGTGATCTTTCAAATAATTGCGATATCATATCAGGGCACTTAGTCGTCAATTCACCGTCACTTTAAATTCTACACATTTTTGTGGTTACATTATTGTGCAATGTTGGACTTTTCGCCGGATGAGGAGGTCTAAGCACACCGATCTATATGGGTCCAATCGAGACCATGATTTAAAGGCATTGGACACTATTGGTTATCACTCAAAATAATTGTAAGCATAAAAACTTAATTGGTAACGAGCAATGGAGAGCTGGAAACAGTTCCCTCTGAAGTAACGTTAGTTTTTGTGAAAGAGTCTCATCCAAAATGTTAAAAGACTCCGGAAGCCTTTTTTAAGGTCAGAAGGCAATGTGCGACATTTTGTGTTTTTTCTTTCATTATTTTCTTTCCACTTCGATGACCAATTGAGTTCAAATCTTCCCAGATTTGTAATTGTATGGGATACACCAAGCGAGAATAATGGTCTCTGACCATTACCAAAGGTGTCCTTCGGCCAAGTTCACAAAACGCTAGGATTAATCCTATCTCGAGTTAAGGACATGGGTTCAATGCGTCCAAGCTTCTCTGGAAGTTAACCCATTCTAAGTCCCAAGATTAATCCTAAGTTAGAAAGAGTTTGGTGGAATCGAGGCCGGTGCCTTTAAGATCCTCGGTAGCAATAGCTCCAGAAATACCTTGAACCCCGTTCTGGCGTCAGCTGAACTTGACAATTAATCCCCTCACCGTTTTAGTGTTGGGGGATTTACATGGCATTCTTTTCTCCCCTCCACTCTTCAACATCGCCATTTCACATCGAACCCTCGAAACAAAGTCGTTTAAGGATTCAGGAACGAGGAATTACGATCGAGCGCACTCTGAGAGGTTTCATCTTTGAACTTCAATGACGAGTGTAATTTTTTGTTTTTACGGAGGCCCCTAGATGACATATAAATCATTGAGTTGACGCGTGAATGTTGCCAACTCTTGGGGAATGAGGGCCCTGTATATACGATGGCAAAGTGGTAGTAGAGACTAAAGGCCCTTTTCGAATCCACGGCTTTGGCTTTGGAATCGGCTTCAGGCTCCGTTCTCTCGTCATTGAGCACGTATAGCATGCAAAGCACGCGCAATGTTGTCAAAACAACCGCGGGGCCAAGCTAGCATGAGCCGCATCTCCTGGGGCCGAAGCCTTGGTTTCGAAAAGGGCCTGTATTAAGTGACCTTGACTGCTTTACTTACTGTCTCCATGGTACCCGGCAGGGGAGATATTAAAGGGTTGTAACCTCAAACTGATTCGTGGAATTTCCGTCTGGAGTGAAATGCTGACTTGAGGTAGACAGACAGTGATTTAACGAACACATGAAAGAATGTGTGTCCCGCCGGAGATGTGAGCTTTATTGACTAAAGTAAGGCTGAAACAGTTATCCTTTTTTGAAAAATCCGCCCAAATTAAAATACAAATATGAAAAATGAAAATAGAACAAAAACGCGTGCACTGCAATAACGGGGATGTGAAAATTGACACCATGTGTGACCGTCACGTTCACGTTATACACCGAAGAGTGAATCAAACTATCTTCTTTGGATGTTAAATACAACAGTTTAACAATTGATTTTGCAGAAATAATGTTACCACACTTTTGTGTAACTGTTGATTTTTTATTTTATTTTATTTTATTCATTTTATTTATTTATTTTTGTTCATTTTTTTCGGGGGTTGGGGGTTGGTGGTGGATAAACATTTGTGACAATACTCATGTGTCAAATTATTTTAACACCCCAGTTTTCGCAGCATAGGTACTGCGAGGGTGGTCTGTTAAAGCTTTTTCCCCGTGCTTCCATCCGCAGAATTCAGTAAGAGGATGATTATAAAGATAGATTCAGGAACATAAGATGTAGTTGTGTTCTTTGAAAGAATTGACTCTCAAAGAAGTTTTCTTTGAAGTCAGAACGGAGGATAAATAATATCTGTTTAATGTCTTTCAAACTTGTCTTTAGTTAAGTAATCCCACCCCGGACGTGCCAATAATATGCCAGTCAAAGTGTGCATAGTATACGAAATGTTCCTTAAGTGTGGCTTTTATGTTGGCCTACCTTAAAGTATGTGAAGGCCCACACTTCTTCTTATCTGTAGTATATGGGGTAATAACCATGTTTGAAATGTCCATCAAAATATTTAGTCATTACGAAAACAAGCATCTGGGTCACAGTACTGCCTGAGTCTTTGTCACGTAGGCCACACTGATCACGAAGGCGGCATAATGTTGTGCTGGAAGCAAGAAATTACTGCTAGGTTAAGTGTTTTCTGTGAATGTTCTAGAAAGGTTTGGGGTTGGAGTGGATAAAGTATATGCAAAAGTACGTCGTGTAACCCGGTGTATGTTTTTACCTGTCAACTCTTCCTACTCAATCCGTCACTACAGAGACTGATACACTAAATGAAATCTAAAATCGAAAAATTGCCGCATTTTCCCTCAAAACCCCGTTGAACGCAACAACAAATATATACATGTAGCCCTCTTTGTAAGCTTTATATCAGTGATGCAATGATAACCAGTTAATAAAAAGTAACAAAAATGAGCACACGATGCAAAAAAAAGATGCAAAAAAGGTCGAGTTTAATGAGCGAGCAATTCTTAGAAAAAAAAGTGTATCGCTTATTTTGTTGCCTTCTCTATTGGCAACATTTATACACAGTAGCTGTAAAGCACGTGTACATTGGGTAACTTTTAAAATATAAGAGCAGAATTCAGCTTTAAGCACAGAGCCATGACATTGGGTCCCTGTACCCCTTGAAATGCTGCTCTGACATAGATGGCGGTATTTGCTTGTTAAGTAATTTCAGAGTTTGCAGGTTGATCCCGTAAAAACTTCCAAAAGGTTCGACTCCCTGCTGATATCACGTCAAGTTCAAACAAGCTTTTCTTAAAATGGTCCCCTGGATAAATGAAAAGAAAAAAAGAAAAAAAAGAACCATTTGGTTCCATAAAAGCAAAGGAATGTCAATGTTGCACTTCCGTATCCAATGCTCTCCCGGAGAGCTTGCCGAAAACATCCCATTATTTGATCAAATTAACTTCTTATTTTCTTATTCTACAAGCATTTCGATTGCCCATAAAACTCCCCATAATAATCCACAAGTATCAAGGGGCTACTTTTACGCCACATCCGTTCCAAGGGAAATCTCAATGATGAAACAATCACCCCTTGCGAGCTAGTCTCTGGGGTGCCTACCCGAATTGTGTGTCAAGGGCGAAGTTATGTATTAGTAATTTAAAGGAACACGTTGCCTGGGATCGGACGAGTTGGTCTATAAAAAGCGTTTGTAACCGTTTTTTATAAAATTCATATGGTTGGAAAGATGTTTTAAAAGTAGAATACAATGATCCACACAAACATGCCTCGAAATTGCATGGTTTTCCTTTTACTGTGCTAACTAACACGGTCGGCCATTTATGGGAGTCAAAAATTTGACTCCCATAAATGGCGACCGTGTTAGTCGACGAGGTAAGCGAAAAACCGTGCAATTTCGAGGCATGTTTGTGTAGATAATTGTATTCTACTTTTACAACATCTTTCTACCCATATGCATTTTATAACAAACGGTTACATTAACGCTTTTCAAGGACCAACTCGACCGATCCAAAGCAACGTGTTCCTTTAATGCAACGTGGTGATGGCCATTATTTTTACTACAGCCATTTTGAGCGGTATACACCGACGCCTTGTTGATAAGAACAGTTTCTGCTTTTCGTTTATCACCAGAAAGGGCAGTCGGGGCTGAATGTAGGGCGGGTTAGAGTGTCGTGGCGAACAAACCTGTGCTTCCTTTAAATTGGCGGTATTTTTTTGTGTGGAAAATAAATGATATCCAATAGTTTGCTTCCTTAGTGTATTGGCAATATAAACATGAAATGTGGAAAGGGAATAGTATGGTCTTCAGAGTCCTGAGCCTCCGTTCCTGTGCCCAATTTCATGGCTCTGCTTACCGCCGAATTCTGCGCTTACGATCACGATTCCCCGCTTACGTGCAAGCGCCGAATTTCTGCGCTAGTAGCCTCGTAAGCCTAGAATGCCTAGTAACGGGGAGTACGCACGCGCAGAAGCCAAAATTCGCCGCTAACCCGTGAAATACGCTTGCCGTAAGCACATAATTCCCTGCTTCCGTAAGCGCCGATTCTGTGCTTGCGGTAAGCAAAGCCATGAAATTGGGCCCTAAAGTGTTAGAAAATAATTTTTCCTCAGTGTCGAGAATGTTATATAGAATAAAATTAAAAGTGCGTCACCCGATTTATCTGAACAAATTTTGACAGGTCAAGCTATTCAAACCAAAACCCGTTAAACAAATCTTTCGCATTATGCCACAGACAATGCACAAAACAGTTTTTGGCCGAGTCCGGGCTACACTTAGGTACATGTTTGGGGCTACATTTAGGTCAGGCTACATTTAAGGCTCGGGCAACATTATGGTGCCACACAGACGTGAGATAATTGTAGGATCCTGACAATTTGTAAACCTTTTAACCAAAACATTCATCTTTGGCCGATATATATTCTCGTACCTTAAATGAAAGCTTAAAACTTTCCCGTATATTTGAAAACAGCTAGGCCTATTTACAATTTAAAGGAACACGTTGCCATCGATCGGACGAGTTGGTCTATAAAAAGCGTTTGTAACCCTCTTTTATAAAATGCATATGGTTTGTAAAGATTATTTAAAAGTAGAATACAATGATCCACACAAGTTTGCCTCGAAATTGCGTGGTTTTCCTTTTACTGTGCGAACTAACACGATCATGGCCGACCGTGTTAGTCGACGAGGTTAAAGGAAAACCGTGCAATTTCAAGGCATGTTTGTGTGGATCATTGTATTCTATTTTTACAACATCTATCTACCCATATACATTTTATAAAAAAACGGTTCCAAACGCTTTTCAAAGAGAAACTCGACCGATCCAAGGCAACGTTTTCCTTTAAATCTAAATTTGATGTTACCACAGTCCCCAACTTATAAACAAGAATCTGGGCAAGCCCCGGCAATTGCACCAAACATGACAGCTCAACTCTTCGACAACAAAATGCAATAAAAAATTCCCTTACGCAGGAGTTCACGGTCTGAATTTTAACGAGGGATCATAATTTACGGTTGGAGTCTAGGCAGCAAAAAGTTAACTGTGATGTTTGATTTACGCCACACGCGCTTGGTTGAAAACGGTGAACATTTTCACCGCCAAACTTCCATCTACATGACTGTCGCTGCTGCTGTTTTCCCCCCACCCCTCGTGCGCGATCGCTCGCTGAATTTAAAGGCACTATAAACACTATTGGTAAATACTCAAAATAATTCTTCGCCTAAAAACTTATGCTTGATGACGAGAAATGGAGAGCTGTTGATATAGTATAAAACATTATGAGAAATGGCTCCCTCTGAAGTAGTTTTTGAGAAATAGGTAATGTTTCACTCAAATTTTAAAAACACCAGGCCTGAAGCTTTTTATTAAACTCATCTTAAAGCACACAAATTTATGCACCAAGGGTGTTTTTTTCTTCTTACATTATCCACTTGCAACTTCGATGACCAAATCAGCCAACATTTTCACTGGTTTGTTATGTTATGCTATGCATCATTATGTTGGGACACACCGAGTGAGAATACTGGTATTTGACAAGGGTGTCAGGACACTTCGTTCCTTTGCCACTTCGTACCCTGGACACTTCGTACCTTTTGAAGTTACGAAGTGTCCAAAGACACTTCGTACCTTGGACGCTTCGTACCTTTCCTTGAGACACCTTGTACCTTCTCACGAGACACTTTGTACCTTCAGGAATTCTGCATAGTTTCTGGATTTCTGCATCCAGAAACGAAGGGTCACATTGCTATGTGTCGTTAATAGACAAGTACCAAACGTGTCCAGTGCCTTTAACGGTCATTGCTTGCATGAAATAGGAAGTTGTGGATTGCGATGACATGTTTTGCAATAATTCTACCCCTCTTGTACGTCATCGCCGAGTTGAAACGTGTACAAATTGTTTTTGTTTGTAGGGTTGGTTGATAGGTAAAGATGGCGTCGCACTCAACTTCAAGGACTCAAACAATCTGGGTAGAAGTCACCTCGTACTCGCGCATAATGGGGCGGTGATAAATTAGAATATACTAGTCCCTTGAGCTTTGAGAAAAATGTGGAGTGATTTTTGTTTTCAACATATTATATCCATTTTTTGTGTTATATACATCTTTATGCAAAATGCGAGTAAGCACGTTTGCCAATCTCTTCAGCTAATAAATTGTTCTGGATATAATGTTTTTAATACTCTTCAAGTACAACTTTACTTTCAAAATCCCAAAACGTTCGATGACGTCACATTTCAAAATATGGTCTGTACTTTTTCGTGCATGCAGAGTTATTTTTTAGTTCCTATCTGAATTTTGATGTTATCAATCAAAACAGTAGGCCTATTGAATTTGATCTTTACTTGTGCAAAAATATCCCCATTTGGAGTGAACAGGCCCTTTTCTTTTGGATAACAAGTTGATTTTAATTTAAGAGTGATTACCAACTGTACACCTTCCACTCTAAAGCCAGTGGACACTATTGGTTATTGTCAAAGACCAGTCTTCTCACTTGCTGTATATAAACATATGCATAAAATAACAAACCTGTGAAAATTTGAGCTCAATCGGTCGTCAGAGTTGCGAGATAACTATGAAAGAAAAAAACACCCTTGTCACACCACGTTGTGTGCTTTCAGATGCTTGATTTCGGGACCTCAAATTCTAAACTTGAGGTCTCGAAATCAAATTTGTGGAAAATTACTTCTTTCTCGAAAACTACTCCACTTCAGAGGGAGCCGTTTCTCACAATGTTTTATACTACCAACCTCCCCCCATTACTCGTTACCAAGCAAGGTTTTATGCTTAAACTATTACTTTGAGTAATTACCAATAGTGTCCACTGCCTTTAAGTGGGCAGTGAGTGTGACTTATAGGTATGTGTCACGTGATAAAGTGCACCCTCGAGTTACCTTAATGTTCGACACCTTCACAATTTACATCCTTTATCAGAGCACCCAGTGTTGGCGATACCCAAACCAGTGATTAACAACATGTAATTGCACTCTTAAAGCCAGTGGACACTATTGGTAATTGTCAAAGACTATATAGCCTTCACAGTTGGTGTATCTCAACATATGCATAAAATGACCAAACCTGTGGAAATTTGAGCTGTATCGGTCATCAAAGTTGCCAGATAAAAATGAAAGAAAAAATCACCCTTGTCACACAAAGTTGTGTGCGTTTAAATGGTCGATTTCGAGACCTCAAGTTCTAAATCTGAGGTCTCGAAATCAAATACTTCTTTCTCGAAAACTATGGCACTTCAGAGGGAGCCGTTTCTCACACTGTTTTATACCATCAACCTCTCCCATTTACTCGTCACACAAAAAAGGTTTTATGCTAATAATTTTTTTTTTTGAGTAATTACCAATAGTGTCCACTACTGCCTTTGATGGGTGTGTCAAGAGCACGTTCAGTACAATTTCATACAGGCTTAGATGGGCAGTCATAGGCATTGGACACCTTTGGTAATATTGTCACCTGGTGTATCTCAATACCTGCATACGATAACCTGTGAAATTGTGAGAGATTAATGACCGAAAAAACATGCACAGGTTGGTGTGTTTTCAGATACCTTAAAAACACTGGACACTATTGGTAATTGTCAAAGACTAGACTAGTCATCTCTCTTGGTGTATCTCAACATTAAAATAACAAACATGTGAAAAGTTTTGCTCAATCGGTCGTCGAAGTTGCGAGACATTAATGAAAAAAAAAAAACCTTGTCGCACCATGGTCATACAAAGTTGTGTGCTATCAGATGCTTGATTTCGAGACTTCAAATTCTAAATCTGAGGTCTCGAAATCAAATCGGTGGAAATTACTTCTTTCTCGAAAACTACATCACTTCAGAAGGAGTTGTTTCTCACAATGTTTTATACTATTAAACTCTCCCCACTAATCGTAATTAAAGAAAGGTTTTATGATAATAATTGTTTTGAGTAATTACCAATGGTGTCCACTGCCTTTAAAAGGCTTCAGGCGCGAATTCTTTTAATAGTTATTTGAGTGAAAAATTACCTCTTTCTCAAAAACTCTGTACTTCAAAGGTCAAAGGGAACCATTTCTCACAATGTTTTTTATTGTTAACAACTCTCAATAACTGCTCGTTACCAAGTAAATGTTTATGCTAACAATTGTTTTGAGTAAATACCAATAGTGTCTACTGCCTTTAAAGGCAATTACTTTAACTTTCAATTACTCGTTACCAAGTAAATAATTGTGCCAACAAATGTTTTGAGTAAATACCAATAGTGCCCAGTGCCTTTAAGTAACTCTTTCACATTATGCAGTCTTGTCATTTTCCAGCTGACCCAAACGGAATCGAATTAATTAGAAATGTATTCAATAAGGGAAACACTGTGGGTCAGGGGAAGTTGACAATATCCCCGGCCCGTAAGGACGTCTAAACTTCCCCCGGGGAACTATTTAAAATTCAAAGACTAGGAAACGTAGGATAAGCACTGCACATTTGAAATCATTTTCCCACATCTTACTTGAATTGACCATTTGGGAATTATTATAAGTTGGATACATTTATCTTTTCTCTATACTTACAGTAAAACATTTAACCCTCTATGATTTATCCAAAACGCATTCTTAATGATGTTTTATAAATCATGCATGTATTTGGACGAGTAAAATAAATGTGCAAACTTGACCCAGCAGCGTTCTTGTGTACATATTAACGGAAATGCCCCCAACGATGTTTTTTTTCCTTGGGGGGGGGGGGGGGCGGGGGGGGGGAACAGTTCCAAACTTGTGACGTGTTTGTTCGACTAATTAAAGTTCGAGGACTTTATTGAACTTTGAACAGTCGATATTACAGTGCGAAATGAAAAGGTGTGCATAGCCTGTTTAGTCCGTAAATTGGTGACAGTGGATTTCAAAACCGACTCTTCTCAGAACCAACACGCACACAAAAGAGATTTACACATGATTGTACTCGCAAGTTTATTATTTATTTATAGTTTCTTCCTAATGGATTTCCCGTTCAAGTTTAATTCTTGAAAAGAATAGTGATCCCACCGCTGCCACCATATTGCGTTCACAAGCAGTATGTTAACAATTTGGTAGCACATAGATGAGAAACTTTTATCAATATCAGAAAAACTGTGTGTGACTTTATTAGAGAGAAGATCAACTGCAGTAAGATAATCACATTGGGATCACAAACACAATAGCATGGTGCCTTGCGTCGTCAATAGACTTGTTTAAGTCCCATACTCAACAGATTAGTCAAACGATTATTACAAATTACGTGTTTTTATGTTATTGTAGCCAACCTTGTACTTTAATAAGATTTATGAAAGCTGGGTATAACATTGCTGTCACAACCGGATCTGTCAAAACATCGGTTGTTTCAAAACATGTTTCCTCTAAACAAACCAGGACGAAACTTTACTGTGTAAGTTACTTATCAAGAAATGTTGTCCACACCGTATGGAAAATGTGACCACGCTGCTGCGTTGAATCAGCAATCGATAGTCAAAAGGAGTAATTCAATTTTACCAATTTGACATTCACTGGTCAAATAAGATCATTCAATTTCATTAGATCGCAAGATTCATTCAATTTTGTAAAAGCCAGCAGCAAGAGCTGGTCAACCATGCAATTTCATTTAAGTGTAAAATAGGTAGTGGAAACTCAACTTAAGAATTGTCCAAGTAGTATGGACATGAAATAGAACGAGAATAACGAACCCGAATGAGAATAACGAACCCGAATGAGAATAACAAACCCGAATGAGAATAACAAACCCGAATGAGAATAACGAACCCGAATGAGAATAACGACTCCGAATGAGAATAACGACTCCGAATGAGAATAACGAACCCGAATGAGAAAAACGAACCCGAATGAGAATAACGAACCCGAATGAGAATAACGAACCCGGATGAGAAAAACGAACCCGAATGAGAAAAACGAAATCGAACACGAAAACGAAATTGAATGCATTTATAGCTGAAAAGAAATCCTAGATTGAGGGGATTAAGGGGAAATGAATTTGAATGCATTTTAACTGAAATTGGCTCGGAAACACATGGGCTATGTTTATCAAAACATACCTGACAAATTAACAGTTGGGGTACCACGAACCATGCGGTTGCATTTTCAACGGTCTTTTTCCCAGACTGCCGACAGCTCTGCAAGACCCAAAAGATGTTTTACTATAATCTGCCCAGAAAAACCTACATTTATCAAGTGGGTTAGGGGTGGGGAATGCGTGGACTTGAATGCATGTTAATCAAATTAAATTAACTTAAATACAAATGGCTGGAAAAAACACAATGCTACCAAAACAATTCAAACAGACAACAACAGTTTTCTTTAATCGGAAGTGTTTTTTTTTAACTAGGAAAAGGACCTCGCAGTTGCAATTTCTACAGTTTTTTCCCGGACTTCTGACAGCCCCAAGACGTCGAATCACCCTATCGATTCGGAACGAAAATTTCCACAAGACACTTTCTGCGTTAAACATTTTACTCGCTGATCCCCCTCTCTTCAAACCCCGGGCTTCTATTTAGAGCTGTCAACGTCAAGTTAACCTTTAATGATGGTAACTCGAACCTGTTTATACTGACTGTCTATACTCTGCTAATAGACTGCCTCTCTTATAGCTTCAACGAGCCCAAGATATCAATCAATTTGCGTGGTTTGCGTGTTTTTTTTGTTCTCATGCTGACAAAACTCAGAGTAATTATTTCTTGTATGTGTTGAGGGTGTTTGACAATATAATCGATTTTGTTTTGTTTACCATTCTCTTGTTGTTACTATTACCGTTATTTTGCTGTGAATTTAGGCCGTTAATACTGTTTCGAGTGACGGGTTTTGCCAAAGATTTACAGGATTTTCAGGGGGTTTTGACAACGTGCATTTGTAATTGGCATTGAGGGTTTGCGAACGAGCGTCGACTGCTGGCAAGGGGGGTCGGATGAAAACGTGCCAAAAAGGGAAGTAATGAGATCGATGTATCCTGTCGTTTTTTTTGTCACCCTCGACTCGCTGTAACGATTTGGATTGAATTGTGTTCATCTACGCGCCACGCCAAATGTAGACTGGTCCCCTGTCCTTAAAAGCATATGGCTTGTTACAGGTATTCAGCTATTGTTTGGTTGGTAAATCCTGTTTTTATTTTTGTGCTTAGTGTGCCGCTCTATGAAATTGTGGCCAGATCTATGGCGTAATTCACGAGCCTTTAAGTGTGACGTCAGATGTTCAGGCTATGATTTGGATATAATTGTATTAGTCTACGCGCCGCACCGAAGAGTTCCTCTAACCTCTTGAGGGCCCTGTTTGCACAGGGTCGTTATTATCACTTTACTCGCAATTACGTTTAGGTCTGAATGTTATCATTTCAGAAAAAACATAAATACACAACAAAGCCACTTTTGACATTTTCGGCAAGATGTAAATGTCTTCTCCGTGTGGTTTAACGTGGTTTTTTTTTTCAGTGTATTTTTTCCACGAATAGCCCGTCCCGCTGACTGAATGGCGGCTGAATAAAATCAATACTGCTAGTAGGTGGTTGCGAAGTCTGCGAAATCCACCGGTAATGTGGCCAAAAACCTAATTCAAAGGCACCCATAGCATGAAAATCTCTCCAAATAATCGAGTCACTCTAGACATTTCACAATCTTGGCTTTCCCTCTGTACTGCTCTCACTAACTGTCTGTGAACAAATCAATCTGTGCCGATCATTATGCCCGACACTGGGCAGAGCATACCCTGAGAAGTATGTTCTCATTCTTTACCACAACATTTTCCTCTTGAAAAGAGAAAAACAAATTGCAACATTCTATGCACCCAAGACACACAAATAATACTATCAAGTTTCAGTTAAAGGGGGAAAAGCAGTCTGATCCCGTTTTTTATTTCATCATGAAAAACGATTATCGAGTTTTAACTATTCTAGAGCAAAACCAACGCAAATTCCCTAATTCGTTCAATCGGAACTTCACCAAAACGCCTTTTTAGTCGGCAATGTTTTCGTCAACGAACATTTCAATTTAGTTCATTTTTAACCAAGTATAATGGCGTCTATGCTTGAATTTGTTGAACGTGTTGTAATTTTGTTGTTGTAATTTTGCCTGATACTCCCCCCCCCCGACTCATGACTTGACTCCTTTAAATTACACAGTCTTATTCTTTGTGCTCGTTATTGAGAATTATGATTCAACAGTATAATTAATGACTTGATTGTTTTTGTATATATTTGATTTTTGTTTAATAGTTATATGCAGTGTAAAGCAGGGCTCCGGTAGAAGGCGGTTGTAACCGTTTGTGCACATACCTTGGACAAAGTAATGAACTATTATGTACAATAATATAGAAAACTTATAAAGCGCACAAAGCCAAACAGGTGATCATGGCGTGTAACATAATAGGCCTACATGGGCAATAAATAAATGGAAACTATAGCCTTAGCTTAGAAACACCCAGAATACAGAATACGTTATAAATAAATACAGACAACAAAGAAGAAAAACAGTTGAAAATATCATTGGTTAGTTTGAGAACATTTTCGAACTTTCAGAAGAGTTGCTACAGGAAGACTATGAACTTCAGGATCACACTCCCGATGGGATACAAGCAGTTCCGAGCATTAGTCTAGTTTTTGCATTATTGACATTGAGTTGGACCAAAAATATGCAGAAAGAACAAATAAAATAAGTATGCAAATAAAATAATAAGAATAACGAAACATTCTTTATATGGATAAAAACTGATCCCTATAGAACCAAGCAAACCGCAGACAGTTCTTCCTTTGAGCCAGACTAGAAAACCACACTAAAACACAAAACACCGACTGCCGATCACATACTTTACGAAACAAAACCACATCAAATACTTTGCTGAATCAACTGTTTGGATTATCAACCATAAATGAAAATAACGTCCAACTGAAAAAAAAATCATATTCCTCAGACATTCTGGAGATTTTCGTCTTTGAAATCAGACGAGAAAAAAAATACAGCAAAAATCTGCTCCGTGATTAAAGCATCGTAAAAAAGGTCTCTTCATGAATGACGTCACTTTTGTTGGTCTCATTCTTTTGCCCCTGAGACGTTTTCTTTTCTATTGTAAGGTTTCATTGACAGAAATGGGGACTTCTTTCCATAAAAGTCACGATTTCTGGGTTAAGAGCCACACTGAGGCAGTTGATTAAGACGATCCGAGTGTGATCTATCGGCACCACTGCGTCTTCTCCCAGCAAGGACAATTCAGTTCCGATGGCTTTAGACTTCATGACCGTGCTACAGTGTCTTGTATTTCACCTGGCCTCCCCACTTAAGACGCTTGTATAAATGTCCTTGCATCAAAATGGCAGACGTAAGTCTCTCTATTTTACTTCGACGTCTTCATTTTCCGCCATGCAATTCTTTTCCTCTCTCTTTCTCTCTTCTGTCGTGGGGGGTTTGGAGTGGAGGCAATAGATGCAAAGTGTCAATAGAGAACTCACTTTAAACTAAAGTTAAGGAGGACAAAATAGCCAACTTGAGAGTGACAGTAAATAGTAGTTAAAGGGAAGGACGGGCGTTTGGTAATTGCTCTTAAAATCAATGACATAATGGTTAGAAGCCCCAGGAAGCTTTCAATAGTATATAAAGCATTTTGAGAAACAACTTTGAGGCAATGTGGTTATGTAAAAATACGGGCGTATACGTTGAGATGTGAACATTTCCCTTTGTAAGTTTGTTTTAAAGGCAGTGATTACTCAAAATATTTATTAGCATAACACCTTACTTGGTAACGAGTAATGGGGAGATGTTGATAGTATATAAAACACTGTGAGAAACGGCTCCCTTCGAAGTAACGTAGTTTTAGAGAAAGAAGTAATTTTCAACGAATTTGATTTCGAGACCTCAGATTTAGAACTTGAGGTCTCGAAATCAACCATCTAAACGCACAGAATTTCGTGTGACAAGGGTGGTTTTTCTTTCATTATTATCTCGCAAGTTCGATGACCGATTGCGCTCAAATTTTCACAGGTTTGTTATTTTATGCATATGTTGAGATACACCAACTACGAAGGCTAGTTTTTGACAATTACCAATAGTGTCCACTGCCTTTAAGAACATTTTCCGAAACTCGTCGGTCCTGACCGTTGCATTATGCATCACAAAGACGTCATTATACATTCCACGTTTTCTTGGCAATGAAAACATGTCAATCGTTCGTAATAACTACCAAGGCTGATTGATATACGTTTAGCAGTTTCCGTCCAATTCAGAATTAATTGAATTAATTCTTGTAGAAGCAAGGAGGGTGATCATGAGTAGCTTCATGATATGGGAGGAAGGGTAAGGAGGGGGGTTAAAGTAGTCAACGGTGCCTCATTTTAAAGAGTCCCTGGGTACTTTTTGTTGGACACAAAACACAATGTCCACAGATTTACATAAAACTCACACAGTTTGAAGATAATGATGGTATAGAAGTCTTCCCTTTAAATATTACTTGCCGAGGTGCTATAGTTTTTGATAAAATGATTAAAACAAGTCACATGACACGGCAATTATTTTATCATGAAAAACATATTTTTGTAAAATTGTTTTACTCATTTCTCAAAAACTACTGCACCTCAGCAAGATAAGCTTTCTACTATCATTATCTTCAAACGTTTTTAGTTTAATATTAATATTAATCTTTGGACATTGTGTTTTGTGTTACACAAAGTACCCCAAATCCTTTAAACGTGTACAAAAATGAATATTTTTTTTAACAGATGTACATTGATGTCAAATCCGTAACAATCTCTTTGAAATGGGTTGTTACCATGACCTCAACGTATGCACGTTTTGTCACGATTTCCTTCAGTCAAATCGAAGTCATTTAAACGCACGTTGTACGAAGAAAACAATCGATTGTATTTTTGGAGGTCGTTTAGAACAATTCCCCAATTACATACAAGATGTTTGTTCGTGTGCTTCTACACTTCGTTTCCCTTTGACAGGTTTCCCATGAATACTTCTCTGAGGTTTTCCCTCTAACAAATGCAACTAAAACCCCCTCATTACGTCTTCTCTCAATATAGTTATTTACCATAATACAGAAATTAAGATCACTATTCACAACCACAATAAATGAAATGACAGAAATGCCAAAATACTTCTGCAGATTATTTGTGGTTTGCGCTGTCCCTTCAGGGACACCGTACATGTTGAGGTGGGTGATTCTGGATAAAAACAATTGCATACCTACCCAATATGGGGCAGAGGCTACCCCAGGGTTCCCAATACCCCCGATCCTAATAACCCTCAATAATTCCTGCGATGAATACAGAACACATGAAGACACAAGGGGGGGGGGGGGGGTGGGGGGATGGGTACACCATGTCCCATGTTGAGCAACAAACCTGAATTATTAATACTAAACAAAGTGTACGTTGTCCAAAACAGTTGCGTCTGGTTCCGTTTTTTGATTTTTTTTTATGGATTTCTGCAAGGTGCACATTTTACCCGGACATTCGTGGAATCTATTTTTATAATAAAATTAATCTTCTGTATTGGCTACATAACTCCCGTTCAACTCTCCAGTGGCCACTAATTTAATCAAAATAAATTTATTAGAGTGGAAATATTTTGACTTGAAGTGGACCTCCTCGGTGCTCTAGGGGCATAAGCCTAAATACACCGGCTTTCCCCCCTTTTATAAAGGTAAAGGTGCCATCATCGAAACATGTTGATCTTAAACAGCTTCTTAAAGGCACTGGGCACTATTGGTAGTTACTCAAAATAATTATTAGTCATGGGGAGTGGTTGATAGTACAAAACATTGTGAGAAACAGCTCCCTCTGAAGTAACGTAGTTTTCGAGAAAGAAGTATTTTTCCGCGAATTTGATTTCGAGACCTCTAGTTTAGAGTTTGAGGTCTCGAAATCAAGCATCTGAAGGCACACAACTTCGTGTGACAGGGGTGATTTTCTTTCATTATTATCTCGCAACTTCGATGACCGATTGAGCTCACATTTTCACAGGTTTGTTTATTTATGCATATGTTGAGATACACCAAGTGAGAAGACTGGTTTTTGACAATTACCAGTAGTGTCCACTGTCTTTAAATGCACTGGGAACTATTGGTAGTTACTCAAAATATATGTTTATAAAAACTTGCTTGGTAACGAGCAATTGAGAGTTTTTTTTTCAGGAGAAATGTTTTCAAACAAAAATTTAAATGTTGTGGTTAAAAAATGAACTATTTAGAAATATACAAAACAATTGTTATGACTCAAGACAATTTGTTGTTAATTGAAGGCACTGGACTCTATTGGTTATTCTCATAAGTGTTAGCAGAACAACTGACTTGGTAACGAGCAATTGAGAGCTGTTGATAGTATAAAATATGATGAGAAATGGCTCCTTCTGAAGTAACGTCGTTGTTGCGAAGGAGGTAAATAATATTAAAAGACTTCAGGCCTGAAGCATTTTGTTAGGCATCTGCTGAAAGCACACAAATCGTATGCAACAAGGGTGTTTTCACAGGTTTGTTATTTTATGCTATAATTATGTTCGGAGATACCAATTGAGAATACTGGGGTCGATTTCACAAAGGTATTCCTAACTTAGGACTAGTTCTAAAGCAATGCTAAGAGATAGGACTGGTTCTAAGTTAGGACCAGTAACTCATTCTTTACTTAGGACTGGTCCTATCTCTTAGCATTGCCTAGGACTAGTCCTAAGTTAGGACTACCTTTGTGAAATCCACCCCAGGTCTCACTGAGACAATTACCAAGTCCAGTGCCTTTAACGCCGTACATTGATGGCATTATTTGCGAATGGGTTGTGATAAGTGTGCTTGGCGTCTTGCCTGGGAAAGGCCACCACCTACACCCCCAGGAGCTTGAGATGACAAAAACAACATCTTAATAAAATAAAATATAAAAAAAGGCTGAAAAGTGTCCGATTTGCTCTCCGTGAGCATGAAACCGTTCACGAGGCGACTCAGGAGGTATATCGACCAGAGTTGTGGAAATCAATTGTACGGAAAACTGGTTTTAAATTGAGGGGAAATACAAGATTGTTTTGGAATAAATGAATCACAATTCAGAGGAAATCGGGTAGATGGTGGTCAGGTTCTGTTAGTAAAGATGTCTCAGTGACAGAACACTTTGTAACGTGTGGTTAATTTGTATTCTTCAATGTACTGACGGTCAATATTCTGGATATTAGTGAATAGGGTTTAAATGGTACCGTTTTTCTTGTGGGTGGGTGGATCAAACTTCTAAAATTGGCTGAACTGTGTTTTGCAACCCCAAAACAGTGTCAATGTGATGCGTTTGACCTACTTTCTGTAGCTGTAAGGTTTGACCCATCGTTCGGGTGATCGGATTGGTGTATCTTTCCTCGTCTTCCACCTCTAGGACCCCGGTTCGAATCCTGCTGTGGGCACTATGTGTGGATGGGGTTTTCAGGCAGTACCTGACTGCGTGCGTTTTTCCCTGGAATAATTCTCTTGGCGGTTTCCCCAACATTCTTTTGGGTTTTCCCCGCACATCTAAAATGGTTTATTTCCTTCCTTGTCTTCTCCCCACTTGGTTCTTGGCCATGTTTTAATTTTCTTATTACACAGGACCATAATGTAATACAGCTCTTGTGCTGATTTTTGTATACTGTATAATGATATTTAAATAAATAAATAAATAAGTAAATAATGTATATATATATAAATACAGTGATAAGTTCGCTTTTCGCAACCAGAGTAAATAAAAATTAAAAATAAAATGAAATGACCAGGTTCCTTGTTGGCAAAATATAAGACCAAACTAATTGTGTATAAAGTCATAATGAACCGGCCCATATTCCATTACCCATTTACCCAATTTCTAGGCCAGACCCTCGATCAAAGAATGTATAGGTCGATCATTTTGATAAGGATAACGGTTCAAAAGGGTATTCCTGGGTCAAAGTAAAACAAATTCTGGGTCCAGAGAGATACGCAGGTCAGAATGGATGAGGAAAGATTGGGCGGGATCCACAGTTTAGATGTTTGTACTATAGTAGTGCGACATTCTGAAAAACGGCCACTCATACCACCCTGGTCGTGTTACAAAAATCAAGCTCGCTGTATATGCAATCATGTACTGATATTTTTATCAGACTAACAAGGGTACCAGACTATCTGACCCCACAGCCTCAGTTTGAACACATCTCGAGTTTCAAACACACAAGATGGCTGCGCAACGAGTAAATATCCAAACTGTTGTCAACTCTGACTCAAGGATAACTCAAGTATTTCACATGTGGTTTGTTCACCTTTTCAATAGTAGTAGAGAGAAGAAAAAAGAGAGGCATTTAATTCAGCGAGAGATCTTTGGAGGAAACGCTGTCAGGCAAAGAGCTGATCGGTTCGTCACGTCAGTACCCCCGGACTCAAATCAGCATGGAAAAGGTTAACAGAACCGCCGACGGCTACAGGAAACCCACAATTAAACACATCCCGTGTAGATTAATCGATCCGCTATAGGACTTGGCTCTTTTTCTTCTCTATAGCTCTCTCTCTCTCTCTCTTATCATTCCTTTTCTTCTTTTATTTCTTATGTTGCCTCTTCTTTCTTAAGGACGCTGGACACTATTGGTAATCAAATGATGTTTGAAGCTTTGCATGGTTTGGAGGACAAGAGTAATATTATAAAAAAAATGTGATAGTAAACTTGCGGGTACAACCATGGGTAAAATCTCTTTTGAAGGAGTGGTCTGCTCCGGTTTGGTCTTGACGTTTCGAACAGTATACTCTGCTCGTCTTCAGGAGAATGCTGGACTACTGGTGGTGGTGGAGCTTATGTATGGCTGGAGGAATGCACTTTAGGGTGGGGAAGGATCGAAGCTTTTCTTGTCCGGTTAAGCGTGTGAGTTGGTATTTGTCAAAGACCAGCCTTCTCACTTGGTGTAGCCTATCTCAACATATGCAAAACAATAATAAACCTGTGAAAATTTGAGCTCAATTGGTCGTCGAATTTGCGAGATAATAATGGAAGTAAAAACACCCTTGTCACACTGAGTTGTGTGCTTTCAGATTTCGAGAACTCAAAATCTAAATCTTAGGTCTCGAAATCAGTTTCGTGGAAAGCTACGTTAACTTCAGAGGGAGCCGTTTCTCACGATGCTTTTTACTATCAACAGCTCCCCACTACTCGTTACCAAGTAAGGTTTAAAGGAACACGTTGCCTTGGATCGGACGAGTTGGTCTATAAAAAGCGTTTGAAACCGTTTGTTATGAAATGCATATGGTTAGAAAGATGTTTTAAAAGTAGAACATAATGATCCACACAAGTATCACTCAAAATTGCACGGTTTTCATATTACGTCGCGAACTAACACGGTCGGCCATTTATGGAAGTCAAACATTTGATTCCCATAAATGGCCGACCGTGTTAGTCGACGAGGTAAAAAGAAAACCACGCAATTTCAAGGCATATTTGTGTAGATCATTGTATTCTACTTTTACAACATCTTTCTAACCATATCGATTTTATAACAAACGGTTACAGAACGCTTTTCAATGACCAACTCGACTGATCCAAGGCAACGTGTTCCTTTAATGATAACCATTATTTTGAGTAATTACCAATAGTGTCCACTGCCCTTAAGACGGTATGCATGAGAGTGTTTTCTCGTATCTCTCCTCCTCAACCTCCTCTTTTACTTCTTCTATTGCCTCTCCTTTCTTGAGAAGGAACGCATCCATGAGAATGGGTGACCACTTAGGCTGCTTTGACTGCTTTGATCAGAGTAGAAAAGAGGATTGGGTTCTGATCAGTGGCGTAAACGCAAGGGTGTTTTTTGCTTCAGTTTTACTGTTTAGCAGCAAGGCGGCCGCAGGTTTCTTTAAAGAAGATGGCACAAAAAAGACGATCTCTTTCAGAATGAAGTTCTCCTGTATAGGGAGCACGTATTACGGATGTGGTGGTGCTATGGTAAGTGTGTTGTACAGCAATAAAACTGTGTGTACAATTCTGTTTCTTTAATGAAAGAGCACGTCTATAGATTGGGCATGACATTACAATATCACCCTCTCTCTACACTGAGATGGGAAGCAAGTATTAATGCTGAATCCAATAAGGGCCAATGTGTGTCTGTCATAATGACATTCCTCTACACCACCTTGCTGTGCCAGCGAAATAAAATGCGAGCATTCCTGAGCACTGATTTCACAACTTATCAGAAGCAATAAAATAAAGACATTTGGAAACAGGTGGCAAAAATTGATTGGATTGGGAATATTTTGTTTGGATGGGAACAGAGAGAGAGAGAGAGAGTGAGGTGAGAGGTCCATGTGTATGTTGCTTACTTGTGATGGTCTTAATATTCGTTTTCATAGCTCCTTGAATGCAGATCCTTGAAGATTTTGACGAACCCAGGGGGTCTGTTTGTTTGTTATATTTTCGGGTGCAGAAAATAATATGCAAATGCAAATTTCAGGAACACCTCATGTTATCAAGAATGTGTCCCTCAATGAAGGTACCCTCTACCCCTAAGTCTTTACCCTTTAGTGGCCCCCTATACCCAAGTTGATGAAACGCCCCAAATCATACAAGGGGTCGATCATTTTCAAAGTCAGAGTCCCAATTTCACATTTTTCACATTTTGGCAGGCATGCACATCAGTCAAAACAAACACAATGTTTAGTCATCATGTTGTCAAGAAATGGTCCTTTAGCCTTTTCATAAAGGTGCCCTCGATCCCAAAGTCTTAACCCCTTTAACCTCTAGCCAGTTAACAACACGGCCCAAATCATACAAGGGGTCGACCATTTCAAAGTCAGAATCCCAAGTTCACATCGTTCACATTTTGGCAGGCAGGCACATCAGTCAAAATAAACACATTTTTAGTCGCAGAATAACTCTAATGTATACAATTGATTCGTCAGACCAGCGGGAGAGGATAACCGCACACTTTTGCCGAGGGAACATTCCTTCGTGCCCGGAGTTCAAGGAGGGTTAATGACGAACGGGGTAGAAGGGGGATGGGGACGGGATAGAATCGTTTCCGTAAAGTCCCCGCTGGCGACGTTTAGCAAGGGGGTAGAAAGTGCGACACGGCACACCGGCTGAGCCTAACGGGAGGAGACAGTCGTCAAAATTCGTCAAACTCGATTCGATCAGCGAGCTGATTTTGTGTGTCGTTTCTGCTGAACTATTCACGTGACTCAAAGAGGTTTTTCTTGTGCGACTGTTGAATTGTAAAGTTGAGAACGGAATAATTTAAGTCTGCTGCTTTTCTTTGTGGTTTTATTTGTAGCGCGGATTTTATGGTTTGTTAATGGCGGGAATACTTTCCCTTTTAGCCTCGGTTTAGCTGCAATGAATAATGCATTACGGTCGACCTTTCCTTCTCGACGGATCTATTGTATCTCTGTATGTATAGATTTATTAGCTTTGCTTAATTGAACCAAAACAGAAAAACAAATCTCGACACTGGCTCATACGCTCGACTTGTCTGGTTGTGTTAATTTCAATACGGCTTTCATTCAATATGTATGTCATTGTATATGGCTGTCATTGTATATGGCTGTCATTGTATATGGCTGCCATTCAACATGGCTGTCAGTGTCATTCAACAAGACTGTCATGTATAATGTATGTCATTGAATATGGTGTCATTCATTAAAGATGTCATCAGAGGTGGCTGTCATTGAATGTGCATTTCGTCCAATACGACTACCTTTAAATAAGGATGTCATTTTTTGAGGTTGTCATTTTTATGGCTGCCACTGGCTGTCATTCAACGAGGTTGTCATTCAATACAGTTGACATTCAAATGGATGTCATTTAATAAGAATGGAAATCAAAAGGCTGTCATTCAATATATGGCTGTCATTCAACATCATTGTCATGGATGTCATTCTATATAGCTGGCATTCAATATATTAAATAAGGAGCCATTCCACAATCTGTCTTTCAATGTGGCTTTCATCAATATTACGAATGCCTTTAACTACGGATGTCATTTCTTATGGATGTCATTTTATTGACTGCAAATGGCTGTCGTTCAACAAGGTTGTCATGAAATACAGTTGTTATTCAATACGACTACCATTAAGTACGGATGCCATTTGTTATTTGCTGTCATTTTATTGACATTTTATTTCATTTTATTTATTTGACTGCAAATGGCTGTCATTCAACAAGGCTGTCATTCGACATGGATGCACGACAATGAAGTTTTTTTAAGGTGATTTCGGGGTCACTTTATAGAATGTAATACGTGCTTGAGTACAGGAAATCCTGACCAAGAGTCTAACCTATAGTCTTGGTTATAATCCCTGATGTTTCAGATGGCAGAAGAGGTAAAGTTGGGTAGGCTTTATTTCATTTTATTTGTGAACTGCTCAGACGTGGATGACCATTATAATGTTGTACCCTATAATTATTATAAATAATAATATTTAAAAAAAACAAGACAAAAATCCTTCATCCCTGTCTTGTCCAAGAATGATGGAAAACTAGAAACTTTTTTTTTATTCAAGATAATTTGAATCAAACAATAATAACATAATAATAGGCTTGTGCTTTTTCCTCTTTTTGTGGTTTGCTTAAAACGATCTTGAATATTGGTTCTCAAAGAAATATGTTCGCCAGGAAATAAGACCATTATGTGGTTCCAAGAAGCATGGTGGCAAAAAGAACGTGTTTTGAGGGACCAAGACAACATCACAATATATAATATCGAAAAAGCAACATTGATATTCGCTGTATAACAAACCTATTTATTAATGTCCAATGTCCAAAATATCGAACTAACTTTTTTACTGAATGCTGTCGACCCTTTAAAGGAACGGGCACCTTTGGTAATTGCCAAAGACCAGACCAGTCTTCCCACTTGGTGTATCTCAACATAATTATGCATGAAATAACTAGTGTAAATTTGAACTCAACTGATTGTCGAAGATACGAGAGAATAATGGAAGAAAAAACACCCTTGTCGCACAAGATGTGTGCTTTTGCTTGAACTCGAGACCTCAGCTGATGTCTCGAATTCAATTCAAATATTTTAGTGAGAATTACTTCTTTCTCAAAAACGATGTTACTTCAGAGGGAGCCGTTTCTCACACAATGTTTTATACTATCAACAGCTCTCCATTGCTTGTTGCCAAGTAAAGTTTTTATGCTAACATTTATTTTGAGAAATTACCAATAGTGTCCACTGCCTTTAATAATGGTGACAGGTTCAAGCGTGTATAGACAACACTTGTATCCCCAAGCATGATGCAGTTCTATATTTTAAAGACTTTTGGCGTTTAGTAGATCATCATCGACTCGGAGAGAGAGAGATGACGGTCTTACTCAACAGGTCTATAACCTAATTTATTCACAGCTGTCCGAAAGGAGGGTCAATCTTTGTTTCCCCTGGAATGGAAGTCCTCAGAGACGAGTAAAACGACCCGATGTAACCACTATAGTCAAATCTAAAACAGAAAAAAACACCTCAAAAATAACATGGTTTTGTCAAGGGCGTGTTATGTGCGCAGTCACGTTCAAATTATGTGAAAGCTTGGTACTGGAATGTTTTCGGAGTTATTACTTCCAGAGGGGCTGCGATGAGGTTAGGAACTCATGCTCTCATCATGCACCTATTGAGTGTTATTTGATATTGTTTTAAGGCTGGTTAAACAATTTTTTCCCCTTCATTTTGTGCGTCTGTGTGCTCACCCTTCTTTTAAAATCAATTTGATACGAAGGTTGAATAACTTTGTGCTCGTTGAGCGTTTTTGCTGTAT
Source organism: Asterias amurensis (assembly GCF_032118995.1). NCBI lineage: Eukaryota > Metazoa > Echinodermata > Asteroidea > Forcipulatida > Asteriidae > Asterias > Asterias amurensis. The sequence goes on from NC_092649.1 coordinate 3,332,493, forward strand.
GGAAAAACGTCGAGATGGCTTGGTATGGTACCCACATCCACACCCTGGAACTCTCTTCCTTATACATGTCCGAGCTACATCCACACCCTGGAACACTCTTCCTTATACATGTCCGAGCTACATCCACATTCTGGAACTCTCTTCCTTATACATATCCGAGCTACATCCACACTCTGGAACTCTCTTCCTTCTACATGTCCGAGCTACATCCACACTCTGGAACTCTCTTCCTTATACATGTCCGAGCTACATCCACACTCTGGAACTCTCTTCCTTATACATATCCGAGCTACATCCACACTCTGGAACTCTCTTCCTTCTACATGTCCTAGCTACATCCACACTCTGGAACTCTCTTCCTTATACATGTCCGAGCTACATCCACACTCTGGAACTCTCTTCCTTCTACATGTCCGAGCTACATCCACACTCTGGAACTCTCTTCCTTATACATATCCGAGCTACATCCACACTCTCACTGGAACTCTCTTCCTTATACATGTCCGAGCTACATCCACACTCTGGAACTCTCTTCCTTATACATATCCGAGATACATCCACACTCTGGAACTCTCTTCCTTATACATGTCCGAGCTACATCCACACTCTGGAACTCTCTTCCTTATACATATCCGAGATACATCCACACTCTGGAACTCTCTTCCTTATACATGTCCGAGCTACAACGTCTCTGGACATTTTCAAGGCACTGCTAGAATTAAACCCACCTATTCAACATTTTTTATGGTTGACTTTCTGTCTGTTTTTCAAGCTACGTAACCCGTATTCTTTTTTGTTACTCTCTCTGTGTTTTCATATATTTTTTTATGCGCCTCCCAATAAGTTAAAGGCAGTGGACACTATTGGTAATTACTCAAAATAATTATTAGCATAAAACCTTTCTTGGTGCTGAGTAATGTGGAGAGGTTGATGGTATAAAACATCGTGAGAAACGGCTCCCTCTGAAGTGCCATAGTTTTCGAGAAAGAAGTAATTGTCCATGAATTTGATTTCGAGACCTCAGATGTTACAACTTGAGGTCTCGAAATCAACCATCTAAACGCACATAACTTCGTGTGACAATGGTGTTTTTTCTTTCATTATTATCTCGCAAGTTTGATGACCGATTGAGCTCAAATGTTTACAGGTTTGTTATTTTATGTATATGTTGAGATACACCAACTGTGAAGGCTAGTGTTTGACAATTACCAATAGTTTCCACTGCCTTTAAGTCTTAGATAGATGGCGCTTTTTAAGTTTTAATTAGTATTGTTGTTATTATTATTATGGTATGGTATAAGACCAGGGAGGCCTATATAACACTGCAAATACTGGGACGTTCAAACAGGGTATTGTCACATAATGTATTACCCCCAAAGAATAACCGTGTACAGCACAGGGTGTTACAATAACACTAATTTATTCCAATGTGATTACATTAAGGTTATTTGAACACATAATAGTGCTAATTTTGATTCTATTTTGATTATCTACAATGTGATAGCACCCATGATGTAAATTTGTGCACCTCAGTTTTTGCAATGAAGATGTTGTAAGAAAATTCACGATATAACCATCAAGTACAAGTGGTCCTTTTGTTGTCAAGAAAGAAATGTAATTTAACTTTTTGGTTGAAATGTTTTCAGGCGTCTGTGTGGGGCTACATTTAGGTTCGGGCGACATTTAGGGGCCGCACATGCGTCTTTCAAAACCTCGGGTATACCCCAAAAGCACTGTTTATTCTTAAATCATACCCCAAATTGTTTGTTGTTGTTTTCTTCAAAAAATTCTTAATGTGGGTGTCTGTGATAAAGCTCTCCCATCTTGAAGTGTTTCTGACGTTCTCCTTTTTCCCATTGTTTGAAACTGAAAACAGAATCGAATCGAATCTGTCCAAAGCGTGCCTTTAAAATTTTATTTTTCTAAGCGCCTCTAGCATTCTTGTTGAGTACGTCACTAACGAACGATGATTTGAATGTGTCCTAACAATAATAACAAAAACAAGTCCGCCTCAAAAAATAGATAAATTAATTACAGGAATGGCGATTCAAAACTTGCACAATCCCTGTCATCGATCGGCTTCTTTTATAATAAATGTCATGAATGATTTTATCCTTATGCTGCGGTAAAAAAAAAGTAAAAGCAAGAATGATATAGATGTATATGAATGCTCCTTTGAAGCAGATTAGATTGCTGGGCGTGTTCAGTTTTAAGTCGATCTGAATGCCCGGAGCACGTCCCTTTTGTCAGTAACAAGCTGCCCGTCGATCCACCATTGTGTCCCGGCTCTTGCTCGGACTGATAATGTCAGATTTAGATTTTCCTCGGTAATGTCAAGGCTGGTGTGAAATTAGCTCGAACAATGGCAGAGGGAAAAAAACCTCGAGGATTGAAGCAAATGGTAGATTACTCGGATAGCCTTGGGGTGTTTTCTGTGTATTTCCAGAGCCTCGATTAGGCGGTTGGGCGAGTGGTGTGTTTTTGGTTGTTTTTCAACTGACATGAAAAATTGTCATGTTTTATCCATGTTGTGGCTTTTTTGCTTATGTACCTTATAAACTCAATTGCGATCGTGTGTGAGTTTCATACGCACCCGACTACTTTAACTTTCAACCACGGTAACGTGCATATGAATCAAAGAAGAAAAAAAAAAACCAGAAGAAACAACAATGAATGGAATGAAGGTGTATTGAGCTTTGTTTTGAAGTAACATAGCTCGCCCCAAGATATGCCACTACTGGGTGTCAAATCCGTATCGAATGCATTCTCGTCTATTTTAATATTGCATGCTATGTTTCTCGAGATACATTGACCCGTTTTGAGGATGCAGAAGTTGTAGGTATAGGCCTACTTGTTTTACAATAAGGACTTAAAAGTTACAAAAGTCTCTTCGTCCGTTTTTGTTTTTCGTCAGTTTAACGACCAGTCTTCTCACTTGGTGTATCTCCACATATGCATGAAATAACAAACCTGTGAAAATTTGAGCTGTATTGGTCGTCGAAGTTGCGAGATAATAATGAAAGAAAAAACACCCTTGTCACACGAAGTTGTGTGCGTTTAGATGGTTGATTTCTAGACCTCAAGTTCTAAACTTGAGATCTCGAAATCAAATTCGTGGAAAATTACTTCTTTCTCGAAAACTACGTCACTTCAGAGGGAGCCGTTTCTCACAATGTTTTATACTATCAACCTCTCCCCATTACTCGTTACCAAGTGAGGTTTTATGCTGGTAATTATTTTGAGTAATTACCAATAGTGTCCACTGCCTTTAAGGTAAAACTAAAGTCACATAGTTCTATATTAGTACAACCATTGCAATGTATTGTAAAAGTTCTGTCCCACGCACCGTCGATTCAGTGCCCATTATATTAGAATATTCAGAAAACAATGAAACATTTTAGTTCATGAAACAATAATCAATTTATGAAAGATGTGCTTTACATTGTAATTATTTAATGCTATACTCACGCAACGTCAATCTGCGTGAATAAGAACCACGTGGCGGGAAAACCCGTTACAAATCGTTTATATTTTAAAAACACCATGTGCACGTGCATGCCCAGACAACTTAACTGTCATGAACTGTTATGATCTTATATCACCATAAACATAATGGACTTGTACGGTTATTGTCAAAGACCAGGGCCCAATTTCATAGAGCTGCTTAAGCACAAAATTTTGCTTAAGCAAAAAAATCCTTGATTTAGTAAAAACAGATTACCGGCCAAGACTCCACTCAACGGTTATTGTCAAAGACCAGGGCCCAATTTCATAGAGCTGCTTAAGCACAAAATTTTGCTTAAGCAAAAAAATCCTTGATTTAGTAAAATCAGATTACCGGCCAAGACTCCACTCAATTGTTATGCGAAGTGAACAACAGCTAAATACCAGTAACAATCAATGTATATGGCATAACATTTTGGCCAGTAACATGTGTAAAATAAGCGAGCTGTTTTCGTGCTTAAGCAAATTTTTTGCTTAAGCAGCTCTATGAAATTGGCCCTTGTATTCGCACTTCGTGTATCCCCGAATGCATAAAATTAATGTGTTGGACTCCATTGATCATTGAAGTTGCAAGAAAATAATGAAAGAACAAAACACCCTATATAATACACAACATTAATCTATGTGCTTTCAGATTCTTGAGAAAGGCTCCGTCTGAAGTCTTTCTCAGATTCAAATATTTTAGTGTTCTTAAAAACCCACGTTATTTTAAAGCCATTATACACTTTCGGTAAACAGTATTGTCCAAGTCCCACACTTCGTGTATCACAACTTATATATAAAATAACAATCCTGTGGAAATTTAGGCTCAATCGGACATCGGAGTCGGGAGAAAATAACGGGAAAACCCACTCCTGTTTTCGCGCGTTTCGCCGTGTCATGACATGTGTTTATAACAAATCCGTAATTCTCGCTAACGAGAATTTATATTGTTTTACCGTTTTCTCAAAAAGTAAAGCATTTCATGGACTAATATTTCAAGAGAAGTCTTTCACCATTACCTTCTGTAAACCCTGTAAATTATTTGTAAATCTGTGAACTTTATTTTTTTGTCTGTACCGAAAGGGTCCAATGGCTTTAAAGGGAGTCGTTCCTCACAATAAGCAGCTCCCCTTTGCTCGTTATCAAGTAAGTTTTTATGGTAATACTATTTCGAGTAATTATCAAAACGTGTCCTAGGACTAAAAGAAAGTCTTTCCATACAGTTCCCACACTCCGTTGTCTTAAACTAAACCCAGTTTTTCTCAAGGTCTTCCGTTCGGGTTATTTATTGTAAAACACTGGCATTATGAATGTGTACCTTGCGCATGCCGAACCATTCTAAACACACACACACTCGTTCATGATATACAACCAGGACGTGGCGATATATTTGCCCGTATAGCGCCTCCATGAATTCCGTTGTTTTGCTCACTAAATTAATTAAACCCCTTCGATGCTAGCGATACTGTGCACATATTTACGCTTGTTGGACAATATTACATCTGAGACTGCACCTCTTAGAGTCGCCCTAAATCAAAAATGTTATAGCACCGGCTCATTACTGCGGCCAGCCGGGGCCGTAGCTCATCGTAAAACATCTACGGGTGAAATTTCTCCTGAGGCCCCGTTAATAAACTACTACTGATGAGGGTCTGACCATTCAAGCTTACATTGCTATTACTGATTGATTCTGGCGAACTTGTACATCGTTATCCGTATTTTTTCTCTCATTTTTCTTTCATCGAGGATTGCTTCGTTGAAAGCAAATTGGAGTGTCTGAACCTGAATTATACAGTCGGAAAGAAACATCCTATATGGAAACACCATGACCAACGCAGAGAATACAATAACGAAATTTCAGTTTTAGACAGGAAAAACCTGTAGAGGGAAAACACACGCAGTCAGTTAGGGACTTAAAAACCCAATCCATTATGCAAGGGTCTGGCCCAGGCTCGAACCGGGGGTCCACATAGGTAAAAGGTGGGGACAGAAACCACTGAGCCAACCTGACTGTATGTAGAGTAAATTTAATTTTGTCCAGAACAACAACAATCCTGTTTAGGCCTTTATGTTTTCAGTTAGTGCCGTGGCCTGGTATCGAATATAGCGAGATGTGCAGTACACCGACTCCATGCAGCAGGGACAGAGAGGGTGTTCGATTATTTTACACAGGTTTTGTTTATTCAACAATTTTGAAACACAACTGCAAATATGTAACGCAAAACAGAATGATGTTAACCATATAAAGGATAATCAATATTACTGATATCAACTGGGGCTCATGTTAGAGCCATGTGCAACACCAATCGGTTATTAATGAGTACCAGCGAGGTCATGAAGTCGGTTGTTTTGATTGTGTTTATTCTATGTGCAATGTGCGTGATGATTTCTACTTTCGGGTCCACTTTTAGATTAAAAAGGTATTGCTTCTCTCCGCCAAGGAGTTGCAAAGTACCAGTGGGGTTAATGTTTGTTTTGGTGTGTAATGTCTACTGTAATAAGTGGCCCATGAGGGTGGCAAAATCATGTTTTTGAAACACAACTGCAAATGTAGCTAAAATTGCTTCTCTCCGTCAAGGAGTTGAATTATAATGTGATGATGAGTTTGATTCGTTGTGAATTGATTGTTGCCATTGAGCACGACACGAAACCACGAAATGCTTCCCTCTGCCGAGGCGTTACTATTAAAGTACAAAGGCCGTTTTGTAAAATAAAGCTTCACATTTTCAGTCGGCACAGCTTCCATGCGCGAACTGGAGCAGGTTAAATGTTCGCGTAAACAGTATTGCGTAAGCGCCCGACCGTGCTTTTCTGCTCACCATGAAGTTAATCTAGCATGGTGTTAAATTGAATTGGAAAGAGTCGGTTTACAAACAAGAACGCGATTCATTGAAAAAGAGACGTAGTTTGTTCAACTTTTTATCCTGAAACAATATGTATAAGCAGTAACGATTTAGTGTTGTTTAACCACACCAACTTCCATGACCAACCGAGTGCCGAAATATGAAGTGTGAAAAAATAATTTGTACATTGCGCGTGTACACTAATATAAACACAACTGACAATGAAGGTGACATTGGCAATGAATGTTCGACAATGACAATGAACGGCAATGACAATGACAATCGCAGTGACATTGACAATTGCAATGGTAATAAAAATGAAAACACCAATGGCAATATTATACGCAGTGGCATTAGTAATGAAAAAGACGATGACAATGGGTTTTCGACAATAACACTGCAAAGGACAATGATAGCGAAAATGCCACTGACGTGACAATGGCAATGGCAATGACAGTGACCATGGGCAGTCATTCCCTACACGACCCCAATATTGCAACAGAGAACTTTGACAACACCAACGACAGGTTGACCATTATGATGAAGCATTGTGCCTGTTTGTAATTGGCTGATGTTGGCGTGACGCATATTTACGCAACATTGTGCCTTCGTAGGGCGGAACTCTGAGACTCTAATGTCGGTGGCATTCATTGGAAGAGCTCAATGTAATGTTAATGTTTACTTAACGCCATATGACACTTTCGGTAAACAGTATTGTCCAAGGCCCACACTTCGTGTATCACAACTTATACATAAAATAACAAACCTGTTATTTGTAAATCTGTGAACTTCTTTTTTTTTCTTCTTTTTTACCAAAAGTGTATTATGGCTTTAATATACCTTATGTATATGACGCTATTGGAGCAAGGGCCGCCACCTCGCCTAGATATCTAAGTCTTAAGAGTCAGTTCAGGTAAATAGTTGACATACTTGCTCACGGTCAAAAAATGAATTTTTTTTATACTTTGTGGGTTGAAGGGCCTTGGGGTGCAAGTAAACAAAATTGCATTTTCAATTCTATAAATAGCCCGTTGCCATGGTTACGGCTCATTTTGTTTTTTGGCCATTTTAGGCCGATTTTGGGGTCTGAAAAACTGGTTTTTAGCTCATATTTACAACTCCACCCAACCAAAATGCAACATTATTTCAAAAAACCTTTTATATCACTACAAAGTATCATCCTTGGCCTTCCTTGAGAAAAATTTGTATTGCTTTAAATAACACCCTTGTGCTATTTTTGCATTATGCATTACAGTATGTTTTTAGAACTTGCAAAATCAACATTTTTACCCTATTTTTGGACCCCAAAATGTCAACTTGCCAGGGGTCTCAGAAAGTTTCCCTTTCGGCTGTGATTAGGGCCAACAGTGGTCTTTCAATATCTGGTGTCAAAAACTTGGGCAATTGTATCCTGTTGTGACAGTACTGCCTCAAAACTAGACTTTTTTCCCCAAAACATGAAAAATGCCTTCTAAAGGGTCTTTTCACATAATATCGAAATACGTGTCCACGGTAAAAAAAAGAAGAATATTTTTCATTTTTTGGTGGATGGTAGGATGGTAGGGACTTGGGGTCCAAATAAACAACATTAACATTTCAAATCATAATATAACACGTTGCCATGGTAAAAGTTCATGTGTGTTTAGGCCACTTTGGGCCGATATTGGGGAATGAAAAACTGTTTTTTTTAGTTAATATTTACAACTCCACCCCACCAATAAACAAAATTATTTCATAAAACCTTTTACATCACTACAAAGTATCATCCTTGGCTTTACTTGAGACAAAAAATATTGCTATAAATTTCACCCTTGTGCTATTTTTAGAACGTGCATTAGAGTATGTTTTTAGAACTTGCAAAATCAACATTTTTACCATATTTTTTGCCCTCAAAATTTCATTTTTTTCAGGGGTCTCAGAATATTTTCCTTTCGGTTTTGATCAGGGCCAAAATTTTTTTTTTTTATTTTTGGTAAGAAAAACTTGGCAAGTGTATCCTGATGTTAACAGTACTGTCTCAAAAATAGACTTTTTTCCTCAAACAGAAAAATGCATTTTGAATTGTTTTTTCTTTATATTGAATTTCTAACATTAAAAAGTTATAATTCTATCAATCTTGCAGCTTTTCCTTAGCACTAGTGGATTACCCAACATTGATCAGGAACTGTTGATGACCTTAATTTTACAATTTGCCCGGCCCAGCCCCAATCATATTTCTTGACATTGCATAAAACAATGTTTTGTGAATAGCGCCTCTTTTTGTGAAAGTGTTCCCTTTCGGTTGTTATTGGTGTTTTCATGTCTCTGGGTAGAAACACTGTGTTTATTGTATCCTGTTGTGACTGATCATGCCTTAAGTATAGTAATTTTTCCCAAAACAATGCATGCTTGTTAAAAATCTGGCACTGTTTCCATGCCCTTTGAGTAATGAATACAAAGTTTTTATTTAAACATAATGGTATCCAACCAAACCGAAACCAATGCTTTGCCACTGAGAGTTCTTGATTTGGCTACTTTACCTATTGTACAGGTATGATTCCCATTGCAAGTAGAGTGCGATGAGCATTCTTTACAAGTTGTCTTTAATACAGGGCCTACTCTCCTTGGTCCCTGCCTGCTACCAAATGTAAAACTTTTCTTAGAGATAGAGATCATAAACAATGTAGTTTCTGTGTTTGCGGCAGATGGTTTGGAGCATCCAATCATGTCCAACACAAACGTGGGAAATTAAAAAGCCCGCTTAAAAGTGTTGGAAAAGTTTGCCAAGATCTTATTAAAAACAATGATACTAACGATTTGCAAGATGAGCGTAAGAGATTATTTAAAAGGAACACGTTGCCTGGGATCGGTTAAGTTGGTCTTTGAAATGCGTTTGTAACGGTTTGTTTTAAAATGCATGGTTAGAAAGATGTTTTTGAGTGATACTTGTATGGATCATTATATTCTACTTTTAAAATATCTTTCTAATCATATGCATTTTTTAATAAACGTTTACAAACGCTTTTGAAATACCAACTCGACCGATCCAAGGCATTGTGTTCCTTAATAATGAAACAACATTGAAAGAAGTTGTAAAAACTTGCACCTGCTGAACATAAATAAGTAAGATGCATTTGCAGTGACAAAAGTCTATTCAGGCTAGTTTGATATTTTTTCCATTCACTATCTTACTAATTCATAATTATTATATATGTCTCTGAGAACGTTGAGTTGTTTATCACATTGAGTTGTTTATCACGTTAAATAAACCAACTCTTTTATTGTTTGCAACAGTACAATTGAAAGGAACCCCACCATAGATGGGGGAACTGCTTACAGAAGGCCAAAGCAGGTGAATGGCCATTTAGCCCTTTAGTCCCTGCACCGCCCGAGTTTGCTGAAATCCAATTTCTCAAGAGTCTTGCAGTAAATTACTGGAATCATAGTTCAAATTTTAAAAGATAGCCAAGGCTTAATGTGTATGCACAATTTTTTACCCTTTCGGTAATATTTGTATAAAAGTTCTCATGGGAACAATAAATGCCTCTCGTTAAACGGCTACGGTAATTTTTATGGCGAATACTTTTGTGCACGGATAAAATGAACACAATAGCTTTTCAAGGCTTTTGTCTGGCTCAATGCTCATACTGATTAAATGCGAAGGCGTTATTTTCGACAATATCATCATAAATGATGAACAGTTTCCTGTTTACTGATGAGCGTTTTATTTTTCGTAAGAGCTAAATTATTTCATCATCATTAGCTTTGACAAGTCAACTGTGAAGGGAGAATTAATAACGATCTATAACAACTAGATATATTAACAAATGCGTAGACCTACTAATGACTATCGAGTTTTCTTTTGATGTTCCTTTTTTTCTACAAACACAAGCTAGCGAGGTTTCCTCATACCGCATACAGTGTATCGCTATAATGCGGCTGGGCGGTACAGCGGCTAAATGGTTAGATACTTTGGATACAGTACTTGCTCACTTTTAGAGCCTCTTTGTTCTGATTGGGATGAAAATGTTTAGTTCGGTAGCGGGCAGGGGACCAAGAAGACTGTTATAAGGCCATGTAAAGACAAGGACAGTAAAGATTGCTCACCGCACTACTTCTCTTCTTGCAATGTGAATCATACCTGTACAACTAGGTAAAGTAGTTATGACAAAACAAGAACTCAGTGGCTTAAAGAGCATGAAAACAGTGCCATATTCTTTTAACAAGCATGCTCGTTTTTGTTTTTTATCAATTCAAACTAAGGGATAACTTCAAAATGCATTTTTATTGTTTTTGGAAAAATTACCATTTTTGAGGCAGAAGTGTCACAACAGGATACAATAAACCAAAGTGTTTCTCCCCAGTAGACATGCAAACCATAATGATAGCCCAATCAAAACAAAAAGGGAAATATTCCGAGAACCAACAAAACATTAAAGACAGTACAAACTTTCTTGATGTGCAAGGGGAATTAAAAAATGTGACTTTCAAAAAAAAAGGCGCTGTTCGCAAAACTGTTATTTTATTTTATGCAATGTCAAGAAATATGATTGTGCCAGGGCCGGGGTGGGGCAAATTATAAGATTTAGGTCATCAACAAGTCCTGATCAATAAAAAGCTGCCAGATTGATGGAATTATAGCTAACTTTTTCATGTTATAAATTCAAAATGAAGCAAATATTTCAAAATGCATTTCTCTATGTTTTCGGGGAAAAGGGTCTATTTTTGAGACAGTTCTGTTACATCAGGATACAATTGCCCGAGTCTTTCTTACCAGAAATAAAAAGACAAATTATGGCCCTGATCAAAACCGAAAGGAAAATATTCTGAGACCCCTGAAAAAATGGAATTTTGAGGGCAAAAAATATGGTAAAAATGTTGATTTTGCAAGCTCTAAAAACATACTGTAATGCACGTTCTTAAAATAGCACAAGGGTGAAATTTATAGCAATATTTTTGTCTCAAGTAAAGCCAAGGATGATACTTTGTAGTGATGTAAAAGGTTTTATGAAATATTTTTGTTTTTTGGTGGGGTGGAGTTGTAAATATTAACTTAAAAAAACAGTTTTTCATTCCCCAATATCGGCCCAAAGTGGCCTAAACACAAATGAACTGTTACCATGGCAACGTGTTATATTATGATTTGAAATGTTAATGTTGTTTATTTGCACCCCAAGTCCCTACCATCCACAAAGTATAAAAAAAAATATTCCTTTTCTTTTACCATGGACACGTATGTCGATATTATGTGGAAAGACCCTTAAAAAGGCATTTTTCATGTTTTGGGGAAAAAAGTCTAGTTTTGAGGCAGTACTGGCCCAACAGGATACAATTGCCCAAGTTTTTGACACCAGATATGGAAAGACCAATGTTGGCCCTAATCACAGACGAAAGGAAAATTTTCTGAGAACCCTGGCAAGTTGACATTTTGGGGTCAAAAAATAGGGTAAAAATGTCGATTTTGCAAGTTCTAAAAACATACTGTAATGCATGGTGCAAAAATAGCACAAGGGTGATATTTAAAGCAATAATTTTTTTTCTCAAGGAAGGCCAAGGATGATACTTTGTAGTGATATAAAAGGTTTTTTGAATTAATATTGCATTTTGGTGGGGTGGAGTTGTAAATATGAGCTAAAAACCAGTTTTTCAGACCCCAAAATCGACCTAAAATGGCAAAAAAATAAAATGAGCCGTAACCATGGCAACGGGCTATATATAGAATTGAAAATGCAATTTTGTTTACTTGCACCCCAAGGCCCTTCCACCCACAAAGTATAAAAAAAATTCATTTTTTGACCGTGAGCAACTATGTCAACTATTTACCTGAACTGACTCTTAACTGTTGCATGTCATTGTAAGCATATTAATTTGAATGAATACTGGGTAACAATTTATCGATCAGGCTGGTTTCGTCTGTCAGTTTGTTTCATGTCCTCGTCCTTGTTCATTCCAAACCCTTGTCTTACATGTACCATGCTTGAAATGTTTTTCATGCATATTGGTAATAACGTTAACAGTCTAAGTAACTTTAATTAATTGTAACAACGATGTGTCAGTCGCTGTTTGTAGTGTGTGTGTAATGCTTAAACTATTATTTGAAACATCTATTGCCAACATTGGATTTCGTGTCTAAACTAAACAACTATAGATGATGTGACCTATGTTTACATTCAAACCGCCCTCTGTTGAAAAAAAAACACTGTATACGTCATGTTTCGCCGGACAAAAAGACGCTGAGTCATGGTAAGATTGCGTACACTTTCTAGCTGGCTGCAAAAACACAAAAGTTTTACCCGGCGGTATGCGCGCGAATCATGTAAAATGGTTTTCGAGTGAGGTCAGAGGTCACATCGTCTATGGGGGCCTTTGAATGACGTCAACGCATAAATTCCGTGACATGAACCAATCAACGAGTGTAATGTTTTCTAATGTATAATTCCTTCCCACCTGGAAAGTTTGCTAGCGTGGTCTCTGTGCATAAACACGACTTTATGGAATCTATTTATAGTGCAACAACTTCATAAACCTTTAGATTACAAAAAGTACTTTAACCACCCGAAAAGGGTTCCAGGAATCGCCCACATTGTTCGTATCGATGGCAGGTTAATTTAAACAAGTTTCAAAACTATGTGCAAACAAACTGCATGGCGCCGTCTTTGCTGAACACAATGTATCGGCTTCCATTTCAGGAGAAATTTGCACAACAATGCTGTTCGCGGAATTTGTTTATAATTGTAAGATATTTTGTGGTTTCCGTGGGGTCTGTCGGTTTTACCCCCCATTGTTTTACGAATGTTAATACTATTTTTGTCTGGAAATATTTGGTATTTTTTTGTTTTTTGTTTGTTTTTTTTTTTTTTTTGGGGGGGGAGGGGGGATTGAAGTCGTTTCCTTTTTCTTTTTCAGCTTCAAATTGATTGTGACATATCACACTTTTTGGGACCCACAATGATGAAATAACAAATTTGCTCTCCAAACCCACCTAAAAGATTAGATCATTAGATCTATAGTTCTCTAGAGTCACGAGTAGTAACGGAAACAGTATGGCAAGTTTTTCAGTGTTTTTAAACATCGGGTTTCTTGGCTCGCGAGAAGAAAACTATAGGGGACTTTCGGGGCGCTTGGTGGCAGCAGACTTACCAGGTAAAATCCATTGTTCTTGGCAATGTGCGCATGCTCAACTACTAAACAATGGAAATTTACCTGGTAAGTCTGCTGCCACCTAGCGTTCCAAAGTCTCCCATTGTGCTCATTTTGTCAGAAATTTAAAGCAAGAACAATCCAAGCGAGATTTCCGTTAACACCATCTTATACCATTATGTGCCAATCTGTGAACAACGTAAATTGTTCAATCTTGACAAAACCTTTGGTAATAAATTGTCAAAGAACAGTATTCACCCAACGTATGGAATCAAATAATAAATCTGTAAAAAAAAATCGGACTCAATTGGTCATCGAAGCTGCCGAACAAAAACAAACCTTGTTACACAATGTGTGCCCTTTCAGATCCCTAGAAAGGTCTCAGGCCCGAAGTCTGTTTGAGTGAGAAATTACATCTTACTCAAAAACTGCGTTCGGTCAGAGGGAGCCGTTTCCCACAACATTATTTGCTATCCCCAGCTCCACATTGCTAGTTACAAAGTAAGTTTGTATACTTGTAGTAATTACCATTGTGTCCAGTGCCTTAAACCCCCCCCCCCACTTATGAATATGGCTTTCCACGCAAAACCTTGATTGTAGCGGCAACGAAACAACTCAATTTAATTAGGCGTGTGTAATTGTATTATCAGTAATGTATAATCAAGAGTAGCATTAGTTTTTCCTTTTGACGGTTATTCTCTAGATTTGCTCCCTCCCCGTCGATTTACGGTTGTTAGTCGCCTCTTGTCTTTGTTCGATCATTTTGACCATTATTACATAACTTGTCATTGTTAATCAACTAGTCAATGACTTCATTACCTAATTAATTACGTCTTTTATTTTGTGTCTACCAAAGGTACTCCACTCCAAGCCTTTGATACAAAGTTAAGATCAATCTTAGTGCTTCCTGAAATCGAAACAGCGCGAAACTCTAGCGGGACCCGCGTGTAGCGCGGGTTTCCCGCTAGTAATAAATATTTTGTCTTGTCATAGTTCATCAAATAGTTAATGACTTCATTACCTAATTAGTTGCGTCTTTTATCTTTTGTCTACTAGCGGCACTCCACTCCAAGCCTTTGCTTATTATTATAAGGATTATGTCTCAATATCATTGTCTTTTTGTATTTCTGTTTTGAAGGCTACGGTACGGAAATAATTGTAATACTGAAAACAGAAAAAGGGGAAATGCATCTCAGTGTCGGGCTTTAAAGGCAGTTGACACTATTGGTAATTACTCAAAATAATTATTATCATAAAACCTTTCTTGATTACGAGTAATGGGGAGAGGTTGATAGTATAAAACATTGTGAGAAACGGCTCCCTCTGAAGTGACATAGTTTTCGAGAAAGAAGTAATTTTCCACGAATTTGATTTCGAGACCTTAAGTTTAGAATTTCGGTTTTGCAATCAAGCATCTGAAAGCACACAACTTCGTGTGACCAGAGTGTTTTTTTTTCTTCTTTCATTATTATCTCGCAACTTCGATGACTGATTGAGCTCAAATTTCCACAGGTTTGTTATTCTAACGCATATGTTGAGATACACCAAGTGAGAAGACTGGTCTTTGACAAATACAATTAGTGTCCACTGTCTTTAAGCTTACATCTTGTTAGCTCATTCGTTTCAATACAGATTTCTTTTAAGGGTGCATTAAAGAAGTATGACCCCCACCCCCTCTAAAACAGAAAACAAATAAATTAACAAACAAATATAAAAGACCCGTCAAATTAGCAAGATGGTGGCTTGGGCCCATCTTCGTTTTTATAGACTCCTTGCCACAGCCCTTAAAGGGTATCCACATATCTCGCTATTAAAGGGTCAAAACTGACGATCCGCAACAAAACCGATCGAAATGGGCTCCCACTATCACCACGGCAACAAAACGCCCCCACGGCACCGTTCATCCACCCTCTCCCATCAAAGCTTGCACCCCAAGTTTTAAAAATGCAGGACGAGCCGACCTTTTTATCACTTTTAGAAAGCTCGGGGGTCCGGGGTGGCCTAAATGAGCCGCCAATCCCCAAGTGGCCACACGGGAGGCGAATACGGAAAGCTGGCACTCATTCGCCGGCCTCTGTATACGTCGCGGAACCCACTGTGTTATATTGCTAACAAACTCGAGGAATGAAATTTTCAACTGAGTTCCCGAAACGGGGCGGCTTAAGAGTGAGCACAGGTGTTCGTGTGAGGGGGAAACTGGGTAAGATGTTTACAGATATCGCTATCGGAGTTCATGAGAAATCTGCCCTTTTATTCTTCTTTTTTCACTCTAAATCAATAGCCAACGTGTGAGGTGGTTTCCTTTCTTTGTGGGGCGCTATATAAATGCTTTCATTATATTCCATCAAACAAGTTTAAAATGTTTACTTAATAGATGATTTAAAGAAACAAGAAAATACTCAGTTAGTATACAGCGCTGAAGCATTAACTAAATCTTCCATATTTCATGGCGTATTGTGGCCGAGTAGTTAACAGTACCGGACACTTGCTGGACAAAATTCTCGCTACTCTCAAACCCTCATGTTCTAATGTTCAGTGGTCTTCTTTTTATCCCATATTATTTTATCTTATTCTTCACACTGTAAGCAAACACAATATTTTCGAAAGCCCCAGAGTCTTGTGGCGTGTCTAGGCCGAACAGTTTATAGCGAACCGGACCAAAGCTCTGGTAATTCTGATCAGTTTTTTTTGGTGCTAGTCCCGACTTGACGCTAACACTTCGTCTTAGGATGTGACTTAAAGTCATAGATCCCGTTGTTGTGTATTGCACGTTAAAGAGTTGCCAGTTCCACTTATTGCTAAGAGAAGTTTTTTTTGCTGTGTGTCTGGTAGTAACTGCTGAATGCTCTATAAATTGGGCTCTCGTCATTGAAGGCAGTGGACACTATTGGTAATTATTGTCAAAGACTAGCCTGCACAGTTGGTGTATCTCAACATATGAATAAAATAACAAACCAGTGAAAATTTGAGCTCAATCGGTCATTTAAGTTGCCAGATAATAATGAAAGAAAAATAACCCCTGTCACACGAAGTTGCGTGCGTTTAGATGGTTGATTTCGAGACCTCAAGTTCTAAATCTGACGTCTCGAAACCAAACTCGTGGAAAATTACTTCTTTCTCGCAAACTATGGCACTTCAGAGGGAGCCTTTTCTCACAATGTTTTATACACCATTACTCGTCACCAAGACAGGTTTTATGCCGAGAATTGTTTTGAGTAATTACCAATTAGTGTCCACTGCCTTTAAAGCACCTTTGACAGAGACCTGTGTTAAATGTTTCTCTCCGTCAAGCGCATCGAGTACCTTGAAGATATTCGGTATTATTTTTAGTCAAAAAACAGACTGATAGTTAACCCCAAAGTAGTGGTATTACTTTTTGTTCGAACATTAAATAATGCTTGTAACAGACCACGTTTAGACCACGTTATTTTTCGTCAACCAGTAAATTTACTGCTTAGAATACATTTTGTATTTATTCCAGACACCTTTGAGGTCAAAGTCAGAAGTATTGGGACCCCGAAAATCAATACTAAATCTACCATTGTCGGCATTTTATTTTCTCACATTTGCCGTCCTTGTAAAACAATACAGAAATCTATGACTCAATCCGTTCTTCAAACCACGCTCAACGTCACAGCCCTGAGAACGTTATTCAAAATCGAACATTTTCCACCTTTTTTCAAAGATTGCAATTTGTGTCGATATCAAAGTCGGTGACACCAACTACTCGTTCGCAACAAACTAGGACCTACAACAAAAGAGGAAAGTACGGTCCAAGGTTCGAGAAAGGTCCACGGTTGGGAAAACGTGTACAAAACCAAAGGAAGCTGCTGCCAAACAGTATAAACAAAAGATAGACAAAGGAGGTCCACATTCTTGGAACCACATTTTTGACGGCGAGCGCGCACTGCCAAGTTTGCTAATGTAGTTGCCGCATTACTTTTAGGGACCTCTTACATCACACAAGTTAGGGACTTGAATCAAGTCTACGGTTGCGGGCGCATACAAGCGTGTGGGCTAGTAATGTGCTGTGTGAACAGCTCTTGTAGTCACCAATTCACAAACATATATAGCGTGTCATTGGGATTATGGAAATCCCATTGATACGCCGATACATAAATGCAAATGCGACATGCAAAGTGCAATTGCCCTTTCCATCGTATTAGTGCAAGCCTCACTGCGCATGGTCACTAATCATAAATAGAGCGTTTCAGACGAACTGTAAAGTTGTGAGTTCGTCATGGCAACTGTCGTCCCCATTAAACGCGATGGGCGTATTCTTGATTTTTCGATTAATTTTACCCAATGGCGCGCAAACGGGGTATCGACCAGAATGCACCGGGGCTTCATGCTGGTTACAGTGTTTAAAGGCACAGACGATTTTACGAAACGCTAGGATCAATCCTATCTCAAGTTAGGACGAGTAACCCGTCCTAACTTAGGATGGGTTCAATGCGTCCTAACGTCTATGGATACGGAACTTAACTCGTCCTAAGTCCTAAAATAAATCCTAAGTTAGGAAGAGTTTGGTGACATCGACGGCTGAACACCTTTGTTATGTCAAAGTCCGGTATTCGTATGGTGTATCCCAACATAGCCTACGCATAAAATAACAAATCTGTGAACATTTTGACTCAATTGGTAATCAAAGTTGCAAGAGAACATTGACAGAAAAAAAAACCACCGGCCCTTAATATTGTTGCACGAATTTGTGTGCTTTCTGATGCCGAATAAAAGGCTTCAGGTCTGAATTATTTTATCATCTGAGTAAGAAACTACCTCTTCCTCAAAAACTACTTTACTTCAGAATGAGCCGTTTCTCACAATGTTTTATACTATCAGCAGCTCTCCATTGCTTGTTACCAAGTAAGCTTTTATTCTAACCATTATTTTGAGTAATTACCAATGGTGTCCATTGCCTTCAACGTGTTTCAAATAAAGAATACCGCTTTCTTTTCTTTTTAGTAGGAGTTTGGTGGGCCCAGGGAATGATCTCTAGTGATTAATAGACCGAATTTATTGACACTGCTAAGCGGATTTTAGCTGCTAAGCAGAAGTACGAGGCGAACACTACAGTTCGTAATAGCGTTATAAGCTTGTGATCTTTTTCCTCATGAGCAGACAACTTTTCCCGCGCTCAGCAAGTTCGTTTTGTATAAACGGCTCTCTCCAGTCGATTTGGCCGCCGAGCAGTTCGAAATTACTTCCTGTTGCTGTCAACTCCGCCATCTTTGAAAATGAACGATTTTGATCGATCGCGTTTTTATTTGAACGAGCCGTGGGCCCTGTAGGGTGCTAAACATCGTCTTCACCTGTAAAAAGAAAGGGGGGGTGGGGCTCAGTCAATATCGCAGAAGCATTCAGTCTGTGTTTTTTTTTTATGAAGGTATGTTTGACTGTTTGTTGGTTTCTGATTCCAGTGGTTGTTGATGTCATCAAGCAACATGGAGAACCATCGTTTAAAACCACACAAGGTGCTCGAGATTATTAACATAAACAAAATATCACCCAAAGAAAGAAAAAACTAACTCGAAGTATTTTGGAAGGCAACTTAGCTACGACCTTAGGCTTTGCATTTATAAAGAGCAAAATTTTGACGGTTATGACAGCGAACAAAGTCAGAAATGAATAGTCATAGCTCGTGTTTAGGTTGATATTTTTAGCGAGCTGCTTTAGCAGTATGCGAGCCTATGTAATACCGATTTTGTCCGTCCGTCCGTCCGTCCGTCCGTCCGTCCGTCCGTCCGTCCGGCCGTCCGTCCGGCCGTCCGCACTCAGTGGAATTGTTAAAGTTTTTGGTTTAAGTTTCAGTCTTTGAGTTGAGTTGTTTTTGGTATGTACAAGCCCAAGTGAGATTGTTATATTTACTTGTCAGTCATTTTTGGTAGTTTTTAGCTATGTTTTCCAATAATGTTGAAGTTTTTGGAATAAGAAAATGTTAAAGTTTTTGGAATAAAAAAAATGTAAAAGTTTTTTTTCAGGCTCTAAAGTCAAACATTGACATCTGGTTTTTAAAGAAACAAACTCAATCTTAAAGTTTTGAAATAATTTGTTTAAACAAAAATCAATCTCTCTGTCACTGGTTCCAGTTGAATGAGCTGGAACAATGAAAAACATAAAATTATCATAACTCCTGATTGCAATGATGTACTGACTTGAAACTTAAGTCAAATATTGCTTCTGTCGTATAGATACATATGAAAAGATAAAATTCAAAGAGTGCATCAATGGTTCCAGTTGAATGAGCTGAAACAATGAAAACCTTAAATGGTCATAACTTCTTATTGCAACGATGTACTGAATTGAAACTTAATACATTGCTTCTGTCGTATAGATACATATGAAAAGATAAATTCAAAGAGTGCATCAATGGTTCCAGTTGAATGAGCTGAAACAATGAAAACCTTAAATGGTCATAACTTCTTATTGCAATGATGTACTGAATTGAAACTTAATATATTGCTTCTGTCGTATAGATACATATGAAAAGATAAAATTCAAAGAGTGCATCAATGAGTCCAGTTGAATGAGCTGAAACAATGAATACCTTAAAATGGTCATAACTTCTTATTGCAACAATGTACTGAATTGAAACTATTCTTCTGGAAAAGGCAACGTGTCCCTTTAAATGGTCATCACTCTTTATTGCAATGATGTACAGATTTAAAACTTCAATCAAATATTGCTGCTTACATGTAGATAATATGAAAAGATGAAAACCTTAAGTGGTCTTAACTTCATACTTGTCAATGTCTCCACCCCTGTGACCATTAGTTGATCAAATGATTGGTTTTTCTGTCAGTCATTGGTTCTCTCTGGCGATCGGCAGCTCGCCATGGCAGCTTCGCTGTCTAGTTTTAAGAGAAACAAAATTACACTGTCTCCCATCTTATTGCCATCTTAGAATTGCCATCTCGACATATCTTCAATTGTATGCATATTATTTTCTTCTCAAAAATTAGATTTCTTAGTTAATTTTGCTGCAAGCACATTTTTTTGTACGTTGAATTATTAAAATTATATTAGGCCTATAGTGGAAATTGTGTTTGTCTTCGAAACACCCTGGTTACTCGTTTGTAAACGCTTGGCATTCCGCCAAATTTAAACGGTTCCAACCACCATGTGGTTTGCTAAAAATTGTTGTTTACAATATTCACCAACATCTTCTCGCGAGATTAAGACCGGATTAATCCCCAAACCAGCCTTTTGACTTCAGGCCATTTCTGAGAGTACAATCGCAGTCTTCAAGTTCAGTCATGTGCTCAGCAATGCAATTATGAAAACAATTTATGTGTCCTCAAACGCACATATAAATGACTTTGAAGAGATTTATGGATGCCAAAAAGTACGACTCGTCAATCGCCTTCGAATTCACATCTATTAATCAGTGTTCCAGTGTAAGGCTAAAATGTAGCATGTCGTGAGCTTTTCATTTTTTGCATACCTCTTGGAGAAAAAAGTCACAATTTTGCAAATCTAAATATATCTCACTAATCCCCAAGAATCTTGTGATACTGCCTCCTAAAATCCGCAACCATAAAAATCCCGGCAAAAACCCCACAAGAGGGGGTCCATGTTGTAACATTGCTTCAAGCGGGGAAAAAACTGCGCGAATTCGTCGAATTGTCTGCGTGCCGTAAATTGAGCGTTCAAACAAGTGGCAAACAGACAAGGGAGGGTAGATAGAGAGAGAGAGAACTGGAGGGAGTTTTGTGTTTTTGGCGGGAGGAAAAACAACGTGATTAAGACTGACATCGAGCATTAATCGCCGGCAACTCCCGGAAGAGTTGATGAGATCGGAGTCGACACCCGGCAAATTCCATCCTCGGACTCGGTGCGATCCAACTCACTGAGACCTCTAATAATGAGAGATAAAATACAGCATTCAGTTGTTGCGTGCCCCCGAAAGCACCTTCAATGTACATGTACAATATCCCCCTCAAGCCCACACATCATCGGGCCCACGGCTTTTGAACATGATGACATGCTCAGAAGCGGCGACTAATGTTGTCAAATACATTTCTCAAAAAGAGGAGACGTCTGTGAGGTTTTCTTCCTGATGTTCATAAAACCTTCAGTGTTTGACCCTAAAGCTGATACTAACAGATTGAGAAGGACAAAACATGCAGTGAGTCTTTGCAGTGGTATGTGGCAGCAGAAGTAGCAGTGACAGTTTAGACGAATTGCTTGTGGTAGTGTGACCACAGAATCTATAAAAAATAAACAGCCCAAAACTAAACTTGTCAGTTTCTGCGGAATTTGTTGGTTTACTTGGGGAAAATCACTTTGTTAAAGCATCTCCACTTCAAAGTTAAACAAGATCAAATAAAATATGTACAAATGTAAGTTGAATCTGAAATAGAAATAGTAAATATCTTAAAGATCCAACTACTCAATATAGTGAACATCAAAAGCCCTGAACACTGGTAATTACTCAAAACAATTATTGTTAGCATAAAAAAACTTACTTGGTAACGAGTAATGGAGAGCTGTTATAGTATAAACCATTGTGAGTAACATAGTTTTTGAGAAAGAAGTTATTTCGAGTTTCGAATTCAAGGCATGTGAAAGCACACAACTTGGGTGTTTTTTATTCCATTTTTCTCTCGCAACTTCGACAACCAGTTGAGTTCAAATTTTCACAGGTTTGTTTTTTATGCATATGTTGAGATACACCAAGTGAGAAGACTGGGCCCAATTTCATGACTCTGCTTACAGTAAGCACAGAATCGGCGCTTACGGAGGCAGGGAGTTTTGTGCTTACGGCAAGCGTATTTCACGGGTTGGGGCGAACTTTGGCTTGTGCGCATGCGTACTCCACGTTACTGGGCATTCGACGCCAGCGCAGAAATTCGGCGCTAGCATGTCAAGCGGGGAATCGTGATCGTAAGTGCAGAATTCGGCGGTAAGCAGAGCCATGAAGTTGGGCCCAGGTCTTTAACAATTACCAACCAGCGTTTTAAAGCTAGAGGGTACATAATAATAACATCTTTCGTATCTCTGGATACGATCTTTCCCCTTTGTAGCTAGTCGTCTCAGCTCGTGTAAGTATGTCTTGAGGTAGTTTTTGATAACATTAAGGAGGTTGGCCTGAGACATATAAACAAAACTGTACAAAACTGCTGGCGCAAAATCGTAAATCTTGATCTGGGTTTTTTAAACCAGGTTACCTGTTCATGGTTCCTGGTTCCTGGGGTCAATTTCACACACAAAAAGTCATAACTTGAACTAGTCCTTGGAATTGCTAAACAGTTCAGGCAAGTCCAAATCGAGATAAACTATAGTCTTAACTCTTTGTGAAATCCTCCCTTGTTCTGATTCTCGTCTCATGTTTCTTAGTTCCCTGTTCCTTGCTCCTTTTTTCTTGTGTCTTGGTTCCTATTCCATGGTTCTGGTGAGTATAGTCCAACGAGGATCATCACTCGAGTGGAATTTCGAGTCTTGCCCTAATAATATCGACTACATTCATTCCCTCGTGATATAACAACGTACAACGACGATGCACTTTTTCTTCAAGCGACGAAATTAATTCCATCCCTTAACAAATTGTCCACACATTATGCCCTGCCGGTGTTGAATCAACCGGAATAGTTGGGACTCCTCGAAAAAAATTTCATAATTAAACATGATTTCACAATATTTGTCTCTTTCTGCGCTCGCTTGTTATTTCTCGATGCTGTGCCGTGAAGTATGAAGAGAAGGCCTATATTATAGGCAGCTTTTACTTTAGTGAACAGACACACGGAGTTTGAGATGTCATCCGATCGTAATTGCTCATTGGTTTGGTTTAAGGGCAGTGGACACTATCGGTAATTACTCAAAATATTTATAGCATAAAACCTTTCTTGGTGACGAGTAATGGGGAGAGGTTGATGGTATAAAACATTGTGAGAAACGGCTCCCTCTGAAGTGCCATAGTTTTCGAGAAAGAAGTAATTTTCCACGAATTTGATTTCGAGACCTCAGGTTTAGAACTTGAGGTCTCGAAATCAACCATCTAAACGCACACAACTTCGCGTGACAAGGGTGGTTTTTTCTTTCATTATTATCTCGCAAGTTCGATGACCGATTGAGCTCAAATTTTCACAGGTTTGTTATTTTATGCATATGTTGAAAAACACCAACTGTGAAAGCTAGTCTTTGACAATTACCAATAGTGTCCACTGCCTTTAATAGTTAAACGCAATATTGTAAATTGTTTTTCCCCTAATACACTATTGCCGCGTTAGCACTAAACTCTAAACTTTTAGATACGATGGGCTGATATGTCAAACCACATCAGAACAGCCAAGACTGAAAATCAGTTCGAATCCCTGCTGAAAACACAAGTAGTCAAAGTCTTCAATTGTTTCTGCTGCTTTGCATGTTTATGCCTCAACTTTTTAGATTTGTAACCTTTGTTCTAATGTTTGTGTTGGTTTTTCTTGTTAAGCACTTCGAGAAAAGCTGTGTACGTTTACTATTATTATTGTTATGAGTAGGCACGTAAGACACTGCTCTGGAATTTCAAAGGTAATGGGTTCGAATCCCACCCGTGTAATATGCCTGTAATTTTTTTTTCCACAGAGCTCGGGAGAGTACAGAGTGCAAAGTTTCAACACACATCGGTGTATATGAGTGAAACAAAAATAATAATAATATTCTTTATCGCCGATGCAAATTTCCATCTATCAAACAATTTTGGATAAAATTTATCGAAAACAACACAACACCCACAAGACAAACAGACAACAACGTAATATACATACATTCAAACAACAAGCAAACGAGCGAGCAGGGCCCAATTTCATGGCTCTGCTTACCGTAAGCACAGAATCGGTGCTTACGGAAGCAGGGAATTCTGTGCTTACGGCAAGCGTATTTCACGGGTTAGCGGCGAATTTTGGCTTCTGCGCGTGCGTACTCCCCGTTACTAGGCATTCTAGGCTTACGAGGCTACTAGCGCAGAAATTCGGCGCTTGCACGTAAGCGGGGAATCGCGATCGTAAGCGCAGATTTCGGCGGTAAGCAGAGCCATGAAATTTGCCCCAGAACATGTAGGTTAGCCATATGCATTATTTTTGAATAGCGTGAATGAATGGTTAGGGTGCGTGGGTTGTAGAGACGGCAGACCGATCATTCGACTAACGCGCAATTGGGCAGAAGGCTATGAAATGTATAACATTATTAAGTGAACTTTTTTTTAACGAGACCGATTGGTCATGAAGCGAAGTAATTGAATGAAGCGAAGTCTTTTGCAAATTATCTGCATTGCGATCTTGCTTGGTCTTTCCAATTTTATGAATGGTTTCCTCCCTCTCACACACATTATACAGGGTAAAAATGAACTAAAATCCCTGACATTTATCTCGTTGCCCCCCCCCCCCTGCCCCCTTTCAATGTGGCTATCATTGTACGGGGGAGGGGGAGGGGGGTGGGGAGAATGTTTATTGTCGGGAGAAGTGGACAGGGAATGGTTTTTGTAACGTAAGGAATGGGTGGCACAAGCATTTTGGCCGGGATTGTAGGCAAAGTGTGCATTGTATGTATGCCCTAAAAAAGACAAACAAAACGCGAAAAACAACTTTCGTTTTTATTTCGTATGTTATTTTAAACATTGTCCCAATGTGCTCGATCCATTTCTGGGTCAGATGACCCAGAATCTGTCTCAAAATTTTCAAAAAATGGGTCAAACTGACTTTGTTTCTGCGTCATGACGCAGTAGTCCAAACCCCCCTCAGCGTTAAAACCATTTCCCAGTCAAGATGGCTAGCCCAGGAATTGGTCAGTCGCCTTGGACCTGGAATCCAGATAAATTCTGGCATAGCACAACAAAATGATTATTATGGGCTTCGAACATTATGTGACCAGCACCCGATTTCACGAAACGCTAGGATTAATCCTATCTCGAGTTAGGATGAGTAACTCGTCCTTACTTTGGATGTGTTAAATGCGTCCTATAACGTCTACGGATACGGAACTTAACTCGTCCTAAGTTTCTAAGATTAATCCTAAGTTAGGAAGATTTTGGTGAAGTCGACGGCTCGGAATACTGGACCATTTTCAGCTTCCTGTGGTGTATACAGCCTGTGCTGCTAAGTATATATCCTGCACTAAGCTAAGTCACAAGAACCATCTCGCCCTCATAGGTACACATTATTTCATTGAGTGATGAGAAGCATAGGAACGTGTCTTGCTCGATGACACTGACCGGGATTCGAACCCCCATCCTGATGACTCAGCCATTAAAACTCGAATACGATGCACCGAAGCGCTCGGTCGCTCTTTACCCAAACCACCTTGCGCCAAGGTGGCACAAATAACGATCGATCCGAGCCGATACGATGTGGGTTTGATTAGGGTGGCTAGTACGGCTCGTAGATCAATATGTCCGTTCAAACCGATCAAGAGATGGGATAAGATAAGTGTTAAATTAGATAAGTGGAGTGCCAAAGTAGATTATAGTGGAGTGTCATAGTACATGTATTCAGCAATGATTATCAGCCTGAAATAATTAGTTGTTATTTTTCCTGCAGTCTTGGTCACTTAACCTTCATTTCTAAAGTCTAAAAACATTTGTTGAGGTTTACTCCATTTGTAAAACAGATCTTTTCGCTGAGCATCAAGTAACATGCAACCATTTACAATGCGCATTACAAGGTATTTTGGGTCTGTAACTAAACCCGCCTTAGCACGAAATTTGATGCTTAACAAATGTTTCTTTCTAACAGCGGAACTAGTCCAAACTAGGTTATTATTTTATGTAGTATTGTGGTAATTCTTGTGCAATTTTACATTTTAATATTTTATATGTTGCTGTACAATAGGATTGTAAATTTCATGTATTTTTATATACTTGACCAATAAACCATTCAATTCAACTCAATTCAATTCAATTTAACTCTTCTGACGGTCAAATACTAATAGTCCGAGTAAAAGAACTACACGCACAATGGCTGCCCTAGATTCTAATCTTGTTAAACAACGGGTGTTTTTTTTAAGGTTATGGTATTAAATATCTCGTGTCATTTATAGTGGTTCCTTAAACATTACTAAGATCATTCTTTATTGAAATACTATTTTGAACAACAATGGGTGGGATGAAACTTCTTCAAAAGCTCGTGGACAGTCAGAGTTCCTCCGAATTATCATCCGTTGCCAAGGTAACCAAACAAAGATGCAGACAAACATGACAATAGAGGAGTTATTTAGGTTTTGTTGAATTACTGGTCATGTCAGGGGAAGAGTCAACATGGCTTTACCATGTAGAGTTAAAGGCCCTGGGCACCTTTGGTAACGGTAAAAGACCAGGATTCTCACTTGCTATGCCCCCCCCCCCCCCCAAAAAAAAAAAAAAAAATATCCATAAAATAACAAATCTGTTGAAATTTGGACTCAATTGGTCATCAGAGTTGCAAGGAAATAATAAAGAACAAACACTCTTGTTTCATAGAATTGTTTGCTTTCTGATGTCTAAAAAATGAATTATTATTTGATTTAGAAATTGCCCCTATCTGCAAAACTACGTCACTTCAGAGGGAGCCGTTTCTCACAATGGTTTATACTATCAACAGCTCTCCATTGCTCGTTTAACAAGAACGTTTTTGTGCTTACAATGTTTTTGAGTCAATACCATTAGTGTCCAGTGCCTTTAAAGATGTTAGAGTTAAAGGCATTGGACACTATTAGTAACTAATCAAAATAATTATTAGCATAAAACTTACTTGGTAACATTGCACATTTTCACAGGTTGTTTGATGTATGCATATGTTGTCATAAGACTGGTGTTTGACAACTACCAAGGGTGTCCAGTGCTTTAAGTAACAGAAGACGGTCTATTTGTTTGTGGTCGCTATCCATTATAGAGAGAAACATGACAAGCAATACAAGAGGTTGGCTTATTTTGTTTTTATGTGGGAAGACGTTGAGATAGAGTAACAATACAACACCAATGGGCATGAAGCCGTTTCGAAAAGAGTCAGACAATGGACACCAGGTACGTGACATGGACCAAGAAAAGTCTTGATAAGACAAAGCATTCCGCGAAAGTCTCTAAAATAGAAATGTCATTGAAATCGCAATTTCATATCTTATATATAACAGCAGCGTTTTACAACGACGGTGAACCAGGGCCCCGTTTCATCCAAAAGAAGACAAGACGCTTTGCACAACAAAACTATGCGTACCAGAACAAGCTTACCAACCGAACTATCGTGTCACATGTCCGTTTGTTACATGTAAAATGCTGCCAGTTCCTGTTTGGTACACAAGCAATATTTGCCAATTAAAGGATTTGGGTACTTTTTGTAACACAAAACACAATGTCCACAGATTTACATTACTTACACCGTGAGAACATGACTTTATATTATTTGTTGTTTTTTTTCTGCAGGAAAACAATGATACTGACGTGTATATAAGAGCTTGACCAAATATTGTCATTCATAAATGTCTAAGACGGTTTTTTTGTTCTGATTGGTCGAGAGGGCATCACGTGGGGTGTAAAATTGTTTAACATTCATTGCGCAAACATAGCACCAGACTATTATTTCGTCCAGCCTCAGTTTGGTTACAACGAGTTTGAATGGAGTAAAATGAAGATGGCTACACTATGATAAATGTCTTTAGGACCAGTTGTATAAGTCTGTATGTGTTCATAATGGGTTTTTTTTTTTTTTTTTTTTTTTTTTTTGGGGGGGGGGGGTTTACCCATGTACACCGATGTTTGTTAGTACTGTATATTCTGTACTTACCCGAGCTCTGTGAAAAATCAAAGGCATCATCTATTTTGTTGATCGTAAAGAAATCACAAAAAGTACATACTCTAAACCAGCTTGATAGAGCAATTAACTGTGTTGTCAAAGTGATGGTTTACGTCATTTCAGTTAAGACGCGTCTCTGTCGTTTCAAAAACCTCAAATCGGCAAATAACAAACATACATAAAAAAAAACAAATTAGAGAGTTTAATAGCGTACTTTGGAAGCCTTTTTCCAGTATAGATTAGAAACTTCCGAATGTAGAGAAACCATACATGGTAGTTAATCAAGACCAATAAGTGCTCACTCAAACAAACCTTTTATAATAATTTAAAAAAGAAGTTTTTCGGTAAAGCCCTTTTCTAAAACTTTGCATTCGGGGAAACGTTTTGGTCATTACGCGCAATTACTCGATCAAGCTTTTATCATACAAGATAGTCGTAAAACTTTCATTTTTGTCCTCGGCCCGTTTTGTTTTGCGCAAAACAACACAATTTCCATGTTCTATCTCAAACAGCAAAGTGTGCCTTTGGTTTTTGAAAACATTCGATTGTTGTGCCCACCAAAAATGTAGATGACTTGTGTCGACGATGTGACCCGTGACATCTCATGTTTACAGAAGAGCTACAGAGCCTGGACTTCATGCAGGCACGATTTGTACACAGCCTATTGGAAGAAACCATAAAATCTAATATTTTATGGAGATTGCACTGTCTAATTCTTATCAAATTTTGGTATGATGAAAGTGGCAAATCTCAAAACCTGTACAGCTTTTTCTTTCATAATTCTGAGATTTATGTGGAAGTTATGACACAAAATGCCAACTTTCCCATATGACCTGTGCAGTTTTTGTGCCGGCCAGAACACTCAAATAATGTACAAGGCTTACTGTAAACAAAGTTCACATGGCATGTTCTATATCAATAAACAAAACACGTGGAAATTGGATTACAAAAGGTGGTCGCGATTTTGAAAAAAAATCCGGAGCGAAATATTTTTAAAGCAGGACGAATAATCCCAAACATAAAAACACAGTCTGGCTGGCTTCTCATCAGATTCAAATTTTTGGGTATAAAACTCACTTTGAAGTAAAATGTTCCAGGCTTATTGTAAATAAAGTTCACATGGCATGGTCTATACAATAAATAAAACACGTGGAAATTGGATTGCAAAAGGTGGTCGCGATTTTGAAATATTGCCAGATTCAAATTTTGGGGTATAAAACTCACTTTGAAGTAAAATGTTTCTCAAAATGCTTTATATACTATCGAAATGTACCGTAGGCTTCTAACCAATAGTTCGTTATTGGCATTAATCATAGCGATTACCAAACATACACATTCCCCTTTAAACAACAAACCAGCGCCTGGTGGTTTACCATAAACGAAACATTTATACGCGAGAACATTTTCCCGGTTTCCAAAAACTGTTTGTGGCAACGCGGCTTCAAATTTTTCTTGATAAATCTCCCGCTATGACTTCGTCGCATTTCCCCTTCAAAAGAAATCCCCTTTCCTGGTCACATCAGCTGTAAATATTGTGACATCTTAGACATTAACACTTGATCTTTGCCGGTGGTTTTTTTGTCTATGTGTCATAACCGATAAAAACCTCAAAGGTAAACGATGCTGCTATTTGATACGATGAGAGATCCGGCTGTGGTTGACTGGCAGGCACTCCGGGGTTAACCAACTTTGACGTCTTCTATATTTGGGAGCAGGGGATGTCCCCTCGTGAACCACAAGAAAAAATGACTTGAAACGATAGTATGTTTGCCTTTAAATAAACATTCCCACTGATCGTTTTGACTTGAATCAGTGGGCTTCATGACCACGACCAACGTCCTGGTGGCAACATGTTTAAAAACTACTTCTTTGCGTGGGTCTGTTTTGAACTAAAATAACTCCCTAAAGTTGTTTCTAGGGAGCGTTACCAATCCGGGGTTGTTGTTGTTCCTGCTGGACAAGTTAATGGCATGATTACCCCGGTGTTTGTTTTAAAATACACCACAGACCTGCTTCAATTTTGATCGGTCGGTGTTTTTACCATCAAACACCTGTCCACAGGTGAGAATGTCTGAGTCAATTTCATGGCTCTGCTTACCGCCAAATTATCTGCTTACGATCACCATTCTCCGTCTATGAGCAAATGACGACATTTCCCGCTATCCCGTGAAATATACGCTCGATGGGAGTGCAGAGTTCCCTGCTTCCGTTAGTGCCGATTTCTTTTTTCTTGCTTCCGGTAAGCACAGCCATAAGATTGGGCTTAGGGCAAAATTTCTTAGCTGTTTAGCAGAAAATACTGCTTGAAAAAT
The DNA here is from genome assembly GCF_032118995.1 of Asterias amurensis. NCBI lineage: Eukaryota > Metazoa > Echinodermata > Asteroidea > Forcipulatida > Asteriidae > Asterias > Asterias amurensis. The sequence goes on from NC_092649.1 coordinate 3,362,994, forward strand.
TTCTTTGCAAAGAATTTGTTAAGTGGACTCCAGTCACAACAATGTAAACTTAATGTAGTCTTGGTTTGGTAACCTATTTTTGTTGAGCAATACTTTTCTGTGCTTAGTAGCAAGTTTGTTTGTGCTTATGGCTTTACGAAATTGAGGAGCCGAGACCATCGCGTTGCTCCCCAAACCACATGTCTCAACCAATCACATGGCAGTGTTTAGGAGGACACCTGCGTTAGACCAGAATGCATGGCATGTTTAACTTTCAAGTTGGCAGTCTGCGGTGGTCTCTTGCATTGAAAGTCATATAAGGGCATAACAAAATAATCACAATGGTTTTTGACAGCAGGAGAGGTATTTATGACATTGTCAACAATCCTATATCAAGAGCCATCAAAAATTTCTCTGGGAACAATGCAGGTGCAATCTCATTTGAAAATCAAGGTCGCCGGTCGTTTCAGGTCATTGTACGGTCGGTTAAAACGTGGGAAATTTAACTTGAAATATTTAACGTCCAAGTTTGAATTTTCTGTTTTAAATCTGAAGTGAATAAATAAATTAAGGATACAAATTTTAACGTCCAAGTTTGACAATGTCAATGACTAGTCCCCCGAGTAACCTGTTTTAAATTGTCGCAGACCCACTAACCCAACATTGTTTTTAAAGCTTTTAACCCATTCTCCCTCCCTTTCTTTTATTGTCTTTTTACCAAAACTTTGTTCAGTTTTTGTTTTTGCCTGGCCAGTGGAGTCACGGTTCCAACTCATTCTCTTGTCTGGATTCTTAAATGTTAAATGTCAGTGTTTTTTAAATGTCTGTCTTAAATCTGAAGTGAATAAATAATTTACGGTCATAAACTATCTTTAGTTTGATAAATTCCCTTGGTCCCTCACGACTATACCCCAAGCAATAACTATCGTGTAAAGAAAGTGTAAGTCGCAACCAAACTTGAAACAATCGTTTTCATTAGGCGTGTGTGTGTGTGTGTGTGTGTGTGGGGGGGGGGGGGGGTAAGGGAGTATGGCGGGTGGGCAATGGCACAGGAAGTACGGCTATTAAATGTATCGAAAGTTTAATGTTCGAATGTTAGACAGAGAGCGCTCCAGTTGTTCCTCGTAATGTGTACTAAAAATCCACAGGATCGTATTAGGAAGGCTCTAACCAACGATACTTGAGGCTCGTTTGGAGTTATTAAGAAGACGGACACACCCGTGCAAACGGAGCGTTTAACGGTCAATGTCCCCCACTCATGGTGCCCACCAGTTCAGTCGTTCGGCTAATTATGTTCAATGCAACATCAAGTCAATGGTCATTAAAGCTATAAGGTAAATGGGGTTGAAGTGATTATTAACCTGCTTAAAACTCAAAAGTAGCCTATTATCAGGACTGGTGATTGGGCAACAACATTGTTTGATTTTATTACGACGAGCACATTGGTTCATGTACTCTCCTTGGGGAGTCAGTAACCTTTTGGTTACTTCTAGGAACCGTAAACCAGTCTAAGAACCCTGGGAGCACGATGACGTCAATAAAAGGGGCGTGTCATAACCACACTCCCCCCCGGTATAAAAAACGATGGTCAGTTTTAGTGCCCGGTTTAAACATGGTTTGATTATGGTCGTTGGTTTATAGACTCTGTTATGATTGCGGTCAGAAGGATTCAATTGTAAATGGAAAAGGTTTTAGCGGAATTTCCGTGAACGTTTTATCGCACGAAGATGTTGTAACTGTGTTAAATATCGGACCAGGTGTCAAGTTAATATTTTGATCTGTTGGTTTGTTGGAATAATGTTAAGTTAAATGTATTATACATGGTTGGTAGATGTGAAAAACATGGTTGCAGACAGTGTTTATGTTGTGTGTGATGAACCAAATGTATATGAAATAACATGTTAATTTTTGTTGCTTAATTCGTTGTGTGAGTGAGGAGAAAAAAAGTGGAAACCCTTAATTCATAAACACCTCAGACAGTTTCGCTATTCCTATTGGTAAAGAGCGCGTCACGTGGGTGTGTATAAACCTTTGTTTATGACCAGTAAAAAGTGTTGAAACATGGGCGTGACACGCGAGTTTGCACGTGTGCTTATAAGACAGTTTCTTCATTCCTATTGGTCGAGAGCAACGGCCGAGACAGTTGTGCCACATCACGCGATACGCGCGACGCGCACAGCATTCCATTATAAGGAGTTTTTTACCCGAGGGCCTTGACTGGGCCTTACCATTTCATAGCTGGAGGGGTGTTGTGTTGAAATAAATCATTGAAAAATATAAATTTTTGCATTTATTTTACTTTTTGACCATAAGTGTTGATGTTTTTTTTTACCGAAAAGCTATTTATGAATGGGAATCAAAGTGTGTTGTATCGGTTCGTCTCGGTAAAATTATCAAGAACCAGGCCTCGTTGGGATTAAACTACTAGTTGAAAACCTCTTGATTCCCTTATTTGGGTTGTTGCAACCGAAATCAGCTGTTGGTGTTTAATTGTTGTTCGTTTTATTTTTACCCTGGTTTTTTTTTTTTGTATTTGTTGTCCAACAGGATATTGGTGTACAACAGTGTTTTCTGATCTTTGTATCCTGTGTATACAGACTTGGTAGCAATAATAAAAAATTAAAAATAATGCATTTTCAAAAATAAGCCTTCTAATGGTTTTCGAGGGTTTTCACCAAACCCTGTCTTGAGAAACTCATCTGGGAGTTACATCGAAAATCCACTTGTTACCTTGGAAATTGTGGGTTAATTGATTACGTTTAAAGAATAATACCCTAGCGACGTAGGCCTACATCAAATAAGCCGCAAATCATTATTTTGTTGAAGAAAAATTTTCCAATCGAAATGATTGAACATGTACAGTAATTACTTTTATTTTGAGGATGAATTTAACTTCGGTATGCAAGAACATGATTTAAGGTAATTTAACGCATCAGTTTAAAATGTCGTTGCGTTTGAAATAGATAACATGATTGAGTGTACATTTTCCTAAGGGAAAAGCACCAAATGCTTTACGAGAACACGAAATGATCTCTTTGGTGTACACATGTTTATTATTAAACATTTTTTTTGGTACACGTAAATTTTAACCGGTTATTAGAATTGACTTATCAGTTTCATGTTTAAAGGCATCAGATATATTGGTATTTACTCAAAAAAAATCAGCATAAAAACTTGTTTGGAAACGAGCAATTGTGCCTTTGAAAGCACACTTTGTTGATAACAAAAAATATCGTGAGAAACGGTTCCCTCTGAAGTAACGTAGTCTTTGAGAAAGAGGTAATTTCTCACTTAAATTAAAAGACTTCGGTTGAAGCCCTTGATTGTGCCTTTGAAAGCACACTTTTTTGTGCAACAATGTTGTTTTTTTTTCGGTATTTTTTTGCAACTTCGACGACCAATTGAGTCCAAATTTTCAGGTTTGTTATTTTATGCATATGTTGAGATATTACCAAAGGTGTCGAGTACCTTTAAATACAAACGAAAATTATGCCATGTTGTTTCAGCAACCACTTTATAGTCATAAACCTATCTATATTTATATACAATCAAAACCCTCAATTTCTTTCAGGCATATTATTTGCTAAATCTTGACGTACTTTTTATTCACATTCGGTGGAATTTATGTTTATAAGCCGTACTAAAGCCGATGAGAGTGGTGCTTGACAGCGAGTGTTGTTTACTTGAATACAGACCCCATGCATCGAACAAGGTGTGACCCTGTACCTACAACTTGGAAGCCCTTTCGAGACCTAACAAAACAACTTTATTTGAGAAAGGAATTTATAGTTGAAAGTCATCCCCGACAGATGCATTTGTTTGTAAATATCATTATTTGGCCATAAATTCTTTATTTTGCTGTTTGCCCCTACAAAATCCATAGTGTGATCGCGGAGTCTGGGGGCCGGAAGGGCACATCGCTTCGATGACAGTTTTTTTTTTTAATCAATTTTTGCCTACCCTGGACGGCCCCTGTTAACAAAAAGTTATGTTCGAAAAACTTAAAATTAGTAAAAATAATCTTCCATGATTTCCTTAAACGCACTGGACACTATTGGTAATTACTCAAAATAATATAAAACCTCACTTGGTAACGACTGATGGGGAGAGGTTGATAGTATAAAACATTGTGAGAAACGGCTCCCTCTGAAGTGACGTGGTTTCCGAGAATGAAGTAATTTTCCATGAATTTGATTTCGAGACCTCAAGTTTAGAATTTGAGGTCCCGAAATCAAGCATCAGAAAGCACACAACTTTGTGACACAAGGGTGTTTTTTCTTTCATACTTATCTCGCAACTCCACCGACCAATCGGGCTCAAATTTTCACAGGTTTGTTATTTTATGCATATGCTGAGATACACAAAGTTAGAAGACTGGTCTTTGACAATTACCAATAGTGTCCAGTGTCTTTAATTTGGAGTAGTATTTTGGCTAGGTTTCTGTATGGGGGCTTTCCACAATGATCTCCCAGGGCTCAATCACACGAAGCCTCCCTTTTGATCAATGGACAAAAACTCAGATTATGGTGTCACTGCCGGCCACGTACAAATATTAATATCAAATACATTTAATAACAAGTAATTTTATGTAAACAACTTAAATATTATTCCTGGTTCATTCGGAATCTATTTATTTCAAACTGTAGTGGATGTCATTGTCTCAAAGTGATAAAGGCATTTTACCGGCAACCCAGGGCTTTCTTATAGGGACTAGACTTACGTAGCAACGCTGTTGTCATCGGTCGCCATTTTGCTATAAAGGCTTCCACATGTTTTGTAATAACAACCTGTCACTAGTCATAAAGAGTGCTTAATTAATTTTAGTTAATAATATATTTACACAAATATCAATTTTTTACAGTTAAAATATTGTTATGGTTTAAAGACACTGGACACTATTGGTAGGCTATTAATTGTCAAAGACCTGGGCCAAATTTCATTGTTCGGCTCTGCTTACCGAAGCATAGAATCGGCGCTTACGGAAGCAGGGAATTATGTGCTTACGGCTAGCGTATTTCACGGTTTGCGGCGAATTTTGGCTTCTGCGCTTGCGTACTCTACGTTACTAGGCATACGCTTACATGGCTAGCGCAGAAATTAAGTTTAAGCGGGGAGTCGTGGTCGTAAGCGCAGAATTTGGCGGTAAGCAGAGCCATGAAATTGGGCCCAGTCTATACTCACTTGGTGTATCTCAACATATGCATAAAATAAGAAACCTGTGAAAGTTTTAGCTCAATCGGTCGACGAAGTGGCGAGATGAAAGAAAAAATGAAAGAAAAAACAACCTTGTCACACGAAGTTGTGTGCTTTTAGATGCTTGATTTCGAGACCTCAAAATCTTATTCTGAGATCTCGAAATCAAATTCGTGAAAAATTACTTCTTTCTAAAAAACTACGTTACTTCAGAGGGAGCCGTTTCTCATGTTTTATTGCCAACAGCTCCCCATTACTCGTTACCAAGTAAGGGTTTATGCTAACATGATTGAGTAACTACCAATAGTGTCCACTGCCTTTAAGTACGATGCTTAAAGGTGTTGTATACGTTTGGTAATTGGAACCCATGGTTGCAATCCTATAGTTGTGGAAACTATTAAAACCAACCTGTACGAAATTCATTTCAAAATCTGGTAACATTTTTGAGATATCAATGAGAATCTGGAGCTGTCAATTTCCACGCAGTAAGACAAACCTACAATATTGGAAAACACAATCTGAAGGCAGTTACTGTCAGTAACGCTTCTCAGATTCAAACTTTAGGGGATAAAAAGTGACATATTTTTCCATAAGTGCAGTGCTTCAATATAAAAGACCCATCTTTCTGTATAAATGCGTCTTGAGTACCTTATTGGTAGATACGTGCGCTATATAATCAATCAGTCTTGCACCGTATCCCTCAGGACGCTGGCTCCACGAATCTTCTCTTGCCTATCTTGCGCTCTTCGATGTTCAAGGTAGAAGGTGCTGTTCGTTATAATGCCATTTTCTCACCTCTTCCGAGGCCTACCCCGTCTTTTTTTCCCAGTTACTGTTTCAATACCAGCATACATAGAAACTGCATCTTAGAGTCGGTAAGCGTTTGGTAATTACTTTGATAAATTAATGGTAATTTGGTAAGAAGTATGCCCTATAGCAGATTTGGATAGTATAATGCATTTTTAAGGATACTTCTAAAAAAGAAAATCGATTTTTTTATATTTTTTATTATCAAGTATTCCTACTTAGAGTTCTCCCCATTTCTTGTTAAAAAAAAACACACAGTCTGTATTCCTCCCTCACCGCCACATTCTGGGTACATTGTGTGTACCTGTAATGAAAGCAACATGGCGACACCATCATTACCAAGCGTGCAATGAACCAGGCTTCTTGTAAGCCCATCGATTGTAGACCGGATGACAAGCAAGTTGCCGCACTTGACTACTGATTAAAAAAACAAACGCCCACAAATGTTGACAAACACTTATCGAAAAAGAGCAATGCTTGCCTGCCATGGAATGCCCAGGAGTTTGCAGGGTTACTTGTCGAGGGTCATATCGAGAACAACAACTCGATCTTAGACACTTTACTTTTCCTATATGGAATCTATGCGGAACGAGGATGCTTATTTTTTTTAGAAACCCCCATTTTGCTAATCACGCTCATTTGCCAATGACACCCGAATTTGTGCGACCACGTCAGGTTTAATGATAATTTGAAGGCAGTTGGACATAATTCTTAACTGTATTACAAGTGTTGCTCTGTTGTTTCCATTGGTGATTTGTTTCATTGCAACTTTCCTAACAATATGACACAACTTCGATATCCACAGACGTTACTAACGTATTTGAAGAAACGGAATCACACAAATCGTAAATTTCAAATAACTGGTTGGGACCAAATTGCTCCGGAAGTTCGAATACGCGCGTGAAATGCATTATAGTTTGGTTTCATTTCCAAATAAAGATGCTGTAACGAAAACTCAAAAAAAAATAAAAAAAAAAATGGGTGAATGATTTGTTACTTTAAAAATCTGTTTTTACTATCAAATCAAAAGGGTTGTGAATTACATTTAGCACTTTTAAAAATTCACCATCGGATTAATTTTGAAACTATCGACACAAACGTTGCAGTTTCATGGAATTTCTGGTTTTTTTTTACTGACTGGACCGGCGAGCCGTAAAGCAATTGCAAAAACAAAGTAAAACTGCAAACCTACCTCAGTTCAATTATTTTTAAGACCGTTGGCCCCTTTATTATTTTCTATAACTCATTGAAAGCTAGTAGACTGTAATTAACCCTTCCGAGAACCAGTGGCCATTGCACACCAGCCACACCAATTGATTAATTTGCATAATTAATTAACAAGTACATTCAATCACCAATTAACTATTCACGTTTGTGTCTGCACAAGTTCATCGTCACCGTTTGACCTTGACTTCCCCTTGTACGCAAACAAGCAGCCATTGAACGATGACGTCACAGAATCCAAGACGGCTTGCGTTTGAGCTATTATTACCAGACCGGTGCCGGGATTTCCTGCGTTGTAATTTCATAGGGTTGTCGTGGCGCCGACGCAGCTGACCTGTTTTAATATTAACTGAACGACAAAGAAATATACATGGTTATAAGTTAAAAAAAAATGCGTAATTGTAAGTGTCACTACGTCCCTTGGAACACAGCGGGAAACTGTCATCTCAATGTAGAAATTGGAGGTTATTTGCATTTTATTGTCACTATCAATAATGAGATTAATTCAGCTGGAAAGAGACTTTCTTCAACTGTAATAGTTTAGCCAATACAAGCTACGCCTCTGTATTATAATCTTACTAAACATACTTGTCTTAGAAGTTTCAAGAGTATTACAAGTTTTAGCCCTCTGGAAAGACTTTGCTTTAAAGGTAGAAACGTCCAGCCATTGTCGTTTACGTAAGTCGGCAGGATCCTTAAATGAGGACGTTAAGCCAAGGGTGCTTGATTAGTGGTGGAGTACGGATCGGCATCTTTTATAATGTTGATAAATAAAGTATTCAGGACCCACAATACTCAACCTCGTCCCCGTGGTTTACATTATTGTCAACCATGTTTACAATAGTAAACCCTGGGATGGAAACTCCTTACTTGGACCCTGATTGGACAACAACTTTACAATAACAGAATATGTTACATATTCATAGGTACAGCCAGCCGCCGGCAACCTACAATGTACAGACAAGCTATTAAATTTGGTACCGTACTACGAGATTATGACGAAGATGTGAACTTCGAAAAGTAGCCAGACTATTTGAATTTGCATACGTATCAAACAATTTTGGATATGCAAATGATCCAATACCAGGGTGAGAGAGCGGTCAACCTTGTAACCGCTCGACACATCTTGGGGACGAGGTAACACAAAACTGTCTTAGTAGTTTTAGCCCTCGCGAAAGACGCTGCTTGGGTCGAACTGTCAAACCATTAAACATTGTTTTGAAGTTTTACCGACGATGAGGAATTTGGCTGCTTCCAAGTTCAAATTTTTCATGACGCTGATCTTATCGGCACATAAATATTTTCTGCAGGCATGCGTTAAAATACCGGAAACCCAAAGTTTCGTAGAAAATTCCAACATTGTCAGACAATTCGTTAACGATACAACTTCCCACCTTTACAGCCATAAATACAGTCACTTGTATAAACATTATGGTTAAAAATGACCCCAATATGGTAAAACGGTTCAGTACAATGAACCTGGCCGTCAGACGTCCTGTAACGTCAACCCATAACATTATTACAACTCGACTCAACAAACAAACAAACACACATACCATGGCTACACGGTACTGCAGCCACTAAACGTTGGGTTAACGAACTGTGTTCCGTGATAAACTTGAACTTCCGCGCCTATAAAAAGAGTTGCACAGAAACCAGTGAACTTGATGTGGTTAACGATGAGTCGTAAAACAATGTGGTTGCGTGAACTTCCGTCGCTAGCCATAATAGAATAGTAACAGTCATGTACCTGGAGTATCGTATTCTCCCTGGGTTTCCGTCAGATGGTTTTAAAAACCTGACCTTGAACTTTTGTTTAACGGACACCGTTTTTGATTTGTTGCCAAAAATAAAAGCTACAGGTGTTCATTTGTCGTTGTGGTCTTTGTGAAGCTTGGTATATGTACGTCTGTAACTATAACTGTTATGGTTTCTACAGGTAGCTTGGAATATTTTACAAACTATAGGTCTGATTAGTCCATAATGATTAAAGGCAGTGGATACTATTGGTAATTACTCAAAATAATTTTTAGCATAAAAACTTACTATATAGGTTGCAAGTAATAGAGAGCTGTTGACAGTATAAAACATTGTGAGAAATGGCTCCCTCTGAAGTAACGTAGTTTTCGAGAAGAATTATTTTTCCACGAATTTGATTTCAAGACCTCAGATTTAGAATTTGAGGTCCCGAAATCAAGCATCTGAAAGCACACAACTTCGTGTGACAAGGGTGTTTTTTATTCCATCATTATCTCGAAATTTCAACGACCAATTGAGCTTAAATGTTTACAGGTTTGTTATTTTATGCATATGTCGAGATCCACCAAGTGAGAAGACTGATCTTTGACACTATACCAATAGTGTTCAGTGTCTTTAACCATTATTGCTTGTTTCTTCAGGTAGCCTAGCTTACAATTATTTACTTACTTACTTACTTACTTCACTTTAGTTTACTTTGGTGTTTAGGCTTGAAGCTTCAGCTTATTTGCCCCTCTGTACGGCATTGGGCATGTCTACGCATTCAAACCGAGGACAAACCGGGAAAAGTCACACAGAGGACGTCCTTCATTCGACTTGCGTGTACAAAACCAATGGGCACGTCTACAAAATCCAAACAATGGGAGAACAAGGAGAAGTCGTCGGTTAACACCATATACACAGCTGTGTGGGTTCGCGTTGGCATTTGAATAGATAAAAGTGTACTTAGTTTTGTGAAACAGTATATTAGTAGCTCTTACTGCTAGTTTCTAAAGAGCTTAGTATAAAGCTACGAGTGTGCTTATAGTCTATGAGAAGCACAATTGCTAGTTTCTACAGGTAGCTTAAAATAATATTTTAAAAGCTACAAGACGTGTGCTTAGTATGTGAAACATGGTACATTGGTAATGCGTGTACTATAATTGTTATGTTTCTACAGACATGTTTACAATAATTATAATCTTTTAAAAGCATAACATTGTGGATAGTCTATTTAAATCATGGTACATTGCACTCTAATTGCACGGTGCTTATTGCAATAGTTTCTTAAATAGAGCTTGCAATCTATCGAAGACATACGATTCCCTTAAAGGCAGTGGACACTATTGGTAATTACTCAAAATAAATATCATCATAAAACCTCATTTTGGTAACGAGTTATGGGGAGAGGTTGATAGTATAAAACATAGTGAGAAACGGCTCCCTCTGAAATGAAGTAGTTTTCGAGAAAGAAGTATTTTTCCACGAATTTGATTTCGAGACCTCAGATTTAGAATTTGAGGTCACGAAATCAAACATCTGAATGCACACAACTCTGGAGTTAAACTCACAACTTAAGATCAGAGAGCATATTGAAGTTCTTGACAAACATAAATAAGAAACGTGGACAAATCTTTGATATTTGTATTCAAAAGTCGTTCATGTCGTTTTGTTGCCATCTAATCATCTGATCAGGAAACGCATTTGGTGATTGTTTCTACTTCGATAATTAAGTTAATTAAGATCAGCAGTCATAATTAACCACAAAACGTGCACTGGGTGGTAAGGATAAACTGAAGGTCTGTCGTAGTGTATCGAATAGATATTTATTTGTCTCTACCGTTACCACTTTCTGGCACCGTTAGCCTCGCCGCGTCTCTTATTAACCCTGGCGTTGATTACATTCATCACTGGCCTTGAAAAAATGCACTTGACTATCACAATAGCCACAGGGGCAAAGACAACAATCATTTGAATATAATGTGGGAAAACAAAAACGGGGGAGGATGGTTTGAATCGAAGTGAAGAGTTAGAAATGCCACGGTTGAACAAACACCGCGCACGTCTGAGCGGACTGAATTTTTTGTCAGGAGGAATGTTTTTGGCGCCTTTTTTTTTGTCAATCTGCGTTTGTGGCAGATTTTTCTGTAGTAAGTTTTGTTTACAAACAATTTGTTGATTTTTTTTTTAATGCTGGTGCCATTTTGTCAGTCACTTGCTCATAATCTACTTGTGACTCAAGTAATACTGTTTGCTGGTTAAGAGTAGTAATACATGAACATCTTTCCGATTGCTGCAATATTGGGGCTTTTGTGAAACCATGAACGAAAAAACGCAGGAAGAATAATCCGTACTAAGAATACAAAATAGCATAATGAGAAACGTTTCTGACAGTAACGTTTCTTAAATTCAATTTTTATGGGGATAAAAACTGACCTATTTATCTAAAACCACATTATCTCAATTGAAATAATTCCCGAAATGGTGTTTACTATCTAGAAATTTTAGAAGTGATTCCCAACTGAAATATCCTTTACACCCCCATTCTGTCCTAACGTTGAAAGCCGGTATCCGTCGGGCTTTCCTTAGAGTTCCTTGCTCCTTGATCTTCCCAACTCTACCCCAACCCCCATCGCAAAGTTGCTCCATTTGTCACAAGACGGGCCACAGTTTGCCCGGTCAGGCAGTTAACGCAATAAGTTCCTTAAGAAAACACAACTATAATGCCATCAAGGTTATGAAGCCCTCGAAAAAGACTAGCCCTATCAAATTGCGTTGTGTGACACTCCCTTAAGGGGGAGGGGGGCACCACACAACTTTTGAGAGAGAACTCACACTAACAGTACACTTAAGGAACTCAAATGAAAAAAGGCTATAAGTTCGTGTGAAAACACAACTATAATGTACCAAGGTTTTCCTGCTTTTAATATCCTCCAAAAAGAAAAAGACTAGTTGTGCTTTTTAGAGTTGCGTTGTGTGTCACTTCCTTGGCGGGGGGGGGGGGGGGGGGGAGCACACCATCTGAGAGAGACCTCACACTAACAGTACACTTAAGGAACTCAAATGGAGCATTAATGATTCCACTTTTGTTGCTGTTAACCAGAGCTCTAAGGGCTTTACCCTTTGTGGTTGCTCTAATCTCCTTATTTTATAATCAATGTTATATTCATTGATAAGTAAAAGGCTATGCCAGAGAAAGTCACGGTCGTTCATTGTGTGCCAGTTTATTTATCCCGTTCATAAACCTTTCTTGGTAATAAGAAAACAAAAAGACAGCGACCTTCGGAAGTGGCTAGAGCACTTAATACAGATTGTTATCGTGAATTGATTCACCCAAGACAAGAAAAAGAGCATGTTAAATATACTGGATATAAATGGTAACCTTTTTTGTATCTTTTAACCAGTTTTCTGTGTTTGTTTTACAGTGTGGGCGTATGAACGTGTAAACATGTATTAAAGAGTCTGGGTACTTGCTTTTTGTAACACAAAACACAATTAAATGTCTACAGATTTACATTAAACTTACACAGTTTGAAGACAATGATAGTAGAAAACTTCCATTAAAATATAACTTGCTGAGGTGCTGTAGTTTTTGAGATAATGATTATTTTTTTGTTAAATGTCAAAATGTTCATCTTAGTTGTTTAGCATGTAAAACATACCATAACTGGTAACCTTACTGTGACTAACGTTATTTCCGTAAGTTGTTTTACACGTTTCAAAAAAACTAAAAACTACAACACCTCTGCAAGTAGTGTTTTAAGGGAAGCTTTCTACCATCATTATCTTTAAAGAGTGAGCGTGTAATGGTGGCACTGTGTTTTGTGTACCCAAATCCTTTAAAGGAACACGTTGCCTTAGATCGGTCGAGTTGGTCTTTGAAAAGCGTTTTGTAACCGTATATGGGTAGAAAGGTGTTGTAAAAGTAGAATATAATGATCCACACAAGTATCATTCAAAATTGCGTGGTTTCTTTTTACCTTCGTCAAATAACACGGCCGGCCATTTATGGGAGTCAAATTTTGTACTCCCATAAATGGCAGACCGCGTTAGTTCGCGACGTAAAAGGAAAACCGTGTAATTTTTAGTTGTGTGGATCATTATATTCTACTTTAAAAACATCTTTATAACCATATGCATTTGTATAACAAACGGTTTCAAACGCTTTTTATAGACCAACTCGTCCGATCCAAGGCAACGTGTTCCTATAAAGGCCATGTTTTACGCCACAGTGCACTCATACTCTACTACAAAACACACATTTCGATTGGCATTGTTTCTAATGACCCCTTAAGGTGTTTTGTTCATCTTGAAGAGCTCGGTTTTTTCTCTCCAGCCATCATCCAATCCGCCCACGGTTAATAGATAGATCGACCATGACCCAGTCTCGAGTCTTATTCAAGTCGAAGCAATACACCAACTCCGCACAACACAACCAATTGATTCACAATAACTGGTTGTTACTATGGAGTGGCAAGGTCGAAAACCAGCGACGTTCTGTCCTAATAATATGACATCAAAAAGCACTCTGGTTTCTTAAAAATACAGTTCGATTGATTCTGCTTTAAAAGTTCCTGAAAAGTTAGTTGACCTACTCGCTTTTGCAATGTCGTACTTACCCACATGCACTGGACACCTTTGGTAGTTGTCAAAGACCTGTCTTCTCACTCGGTGTATCTCCACATTTTATGCATAAAATTTGAGCTCAATTGGTCGTCTAAGATGCGAGATAATAATGTAAGAAAATAAAAAAACACCCTTGTCGCACGAGTTGTGTGCTTTCAGATGCTTGAATTCGAGTCCTCAGCTGAGGTCTCGAACTTAAAGGAACACGTTGCCTTGGATCGGACGAGTTGGTCAAAACAAAAGCGTTTTTTATAAAATGCATATGGTTGGAAAGATGTTTTAAAAGTAGAATGCAATGATCCACACAAGTTTGCCTCGAAATTGCGTGGTTTTCCTTCTACTGTGCAAACTAACATGGTCGGCCATTTATGGGAGTCAAAATTTTGACCCCCATAAATGGCCGACGTGTTAGTCGACGAGGTAAAAGGAAAACCACGCAATTTCGAGGCATGTTTGTGTGGATCATTGTATTCTACTTTTACAAAATCTTTCTACCCATATGCATTTTATAAAAAAAACGGTTACAAACACTTTTCAAAGACCAACTCGACCGATCCAAGGCAACGTGTTCCTTTAATTCAAATGTTATTAAGTGAGAAATTACTTCATTCTCAAAAGCTACATTATTTCAGAGGGAGCCGTTTCTCACAGTGTTTTATACTCCACTGCTCGTTACCAAGTAAGTTTTTATGCTAACAATTATTTTGAGTAATTACCAATAGTGTCCTGTGCCTTTAAGGGGATTTGGGAAGTAAAGTTCACATAAAGTAGTTATTTGTTTATTAAAAGATGTCTTTTAGTGGATACAAAATATCAACAGAAACTGTAACACTGACAGCAAATGTGTGGTCAGCACACTAGAAGAGCGCAAAGGAAATCAAGGCTTACTTACAAGTAGGTATATATAGTTAAGGACGACTATAATGTACAGTTTTTTATATAAACATTTATAGGTTGCAACGGAGGAGGAATTTTGATGGCATATTATTCCAATATATAGCACCGGCAAGCCTTAAAAAAACCTGTCTAAAACAGCCAATGTTGGTTTTGTAAGGACAACATAATTAAATGAGTCTGCAATAGTATAACTACACATGTCCATACAAAATAAATCTAAATCAGAGGCTGATTTATAAAATAGACTGGCCCCTTTTTGGTTAAAAAGATAATCAGTGGTCATTATAGCTATCGCTAAAAGGTAACACGACCAGGGATGTTACAGCCTGCTGAGAAGGTCCGAGGCATACAACGTGGCTATTTCCTATATTATAAGCTCATGCCCTAATTTCAAGCGCGAGTTAACGGGTTTTGATACCCTTTGTAGATCAAGTTTTTTGGCCATGACATGAATCCATACCCACTGTGAATGGAGATGTATGTAATATTAATTCAACTGTAGAAGTTTTCAGCTTCCTTTTTTTTATTTTTTATCTCATTACTTAAAAAAAACTACAGCACCTCATCAAGTAAAATTATAATTGGAAGCTTTCTACTATCATATATATCTTTAAACTGCGTAAGTTTAATATACATCTGTTGACGTGTGTGTTTATGTGTCATCCAAAATGTTCCCCAAACCCTTACAAGAAATGTTCCCAGACGCCACTCCTCATTTATGGGGATACGTGTGATCAAACATTTGGATCAAATCCGAACTTAATACACGCCATTTAACACAACCTTGGCTTTAATTACCGGTCATTCCATAAAGGTCGTATCATTGCGGTGAATATTAAACACACTGATAGTGTCCCTTAGGATAGGCAGGGCTTCAGCCGAAGTACTTTTTGAACTGGGTTAATCTGTCATTACCTGAAGTATCGTGTATAAATAAATATATATACATCTGTTAAAGGAATTGTTTTGTTTTTTTTGTAACACAAAACACGATGTCCACAGATTTACATTAAACTTACACCGTTTGAAGATAATGATAGTAGAAAGCGTACCTTAAAACATAAGTTGCCTATAGGTGCTGTAGTTTTTGAGAAATGAGTAAAACAATGTCATGAAAATAAGTTTTTTACATGCTAAAATAATTTTCGTCTCATGATCAGTGAGACGAAAGTTATTGTCATGACATTGTTTTACTCATTTCTCAAAAACTACTGCACCGCAGCACGTAATATTTTCAGGGAAGCTTTCTACTATTATTATCTCCAAACTGTGTAAGTTTGATGTAAATCTGTGGACGTTGCGTTTTTTGTCCTACAATAAGTACATAGACCCTTTAAAGGCAGTGGACACTATTGCTTGAAATAATTGTTAGCATCAAAACTTATTTGGTAACGAGCAATGGATAGCTGTGAGAGTACATGTATACATTACAACATTGTGAGAAACGGCTCCCTCTGTAGTAACATAGTTTTTGAGAAAGATGTGATTTCTCACTCAAATATTGAAAGACTTCAGGCCGGAAAACTTTTTTGTTAGGCATCTGAAAGTACACATTAAGTTCAGCAAGGGTGTTTTTTTATTTCATCATTTTGCTTGCAACTTCCATGACCAATGAGTCTAAATTTTTTCACCAATTTTTTTTGTATGCATATGTTGGGACACACCAAGTGAGGATACTGGTCTTTGACAATTACTGAAGGTGTCCAGTGTCTTTTAGAGCCAGTCGGAAAGAAGGGAATTGAGCAAAGTTGCAAAATTTATTCAAGTCAGACATGGTCCTGTCGTTGTGTTTCACACCACAGGGATATAATGCGTCGACATGCTAAAAGACAAACAAACTTCATGGACTATTTTCTTTTAAAGGCAGTGGACACTATTGGTAATTACTCAAAATAATTATCAGCATAAAACCTTTCTTGATATCAAGTATTTGGGGAGAGGTTGATAGTATAAAACATTGTGAGAAACAACTCCCTCTGAAGTGACGTAGTTTTTGATTTCGAGACCTCAAGTTTAGAATTTGAGGTCTCGAAATCAAGCATCAGAAAGCAGACAACACTTCGTGTGACAATGTTGTTTTTCCTTTCATTATTATCTCGCAACTTCGACGACCGATTGAGCTCAAAAATTCACAGGTTTGTTATTTTATGCATATGTTGAGATACACCAACTGTGAAATCTATACTTATTACTTACCAATAGTGTCCACTGTCTTTAAGACATCACATTCATCACATTCATCAACCTTAAAATTGGCGTTTTGTTTGCAGTTCTCGGCTATGCGTCTTTAATTGTCACATGTTACTAATAGTCATGTCATGAACAGTTTAAGGTCGTCTCTGGAGCAAAAGGAAACATTTTAATTGTAAGAGTAAAAACATTAATATTTCAAGCCAAGTTTAATTAAAATGATATTCACAAGACAGCAATTTAACTGCGTCCCTTGCTTAAATTTAGCATGGTTGTAAATTGTAGCAATGTTTGACAAGACTTTGCGAGAGAATTTTTTTTTTGTCCTTTCACACGAGGTAAATTTTGGAAAATTTTGCAACCAGGCTGCAATTTAGCAAGGGACCCTTGCTAAAGTGCTTTCGTGTGAAAGGACTATTAGCAGAATTTAAACGCCATATCAAGTCATAACAAAAGTCATTGACTTCAAATGTCAAGATTATTATGTGTGTGTGCCTTCCAAGGAGCAAGTAAATGACTTTTGCCAAGATGACGTGGTAGTGGGTCTTTGAGATGCCGCGGTTGTGTCCTCTATGGGTCGATGAAGCTGGCGACACGTCCCCCGTCACTGGGGGCTGATCAACCCCGGAGTACGCCGATGACGTTCGCGGTCATTATTGACAGTTAGCTATTTATACAGGGTTGTGATGAGCCGTAGGGATTACACTAATTCTTATGACGAAATACATCATGTGGACATATGACTCAACATAGCTCCGCTCTGAAACTACAGTGTCATTTTAGGGCGGGGTGGGGCACACGAAGATACACCGTCTTATCTCCTCCATTCAAAAACCATATAGGGTGACATTTAGGGGGCACACATGGGGTGCACCTTAGCTCCTCTCTAAGGCTAGGGTGATCTTTTAGGGGGTACAAGGGGGTGAACCATTTTTGTCTGTGGTGGAACCAGTCTGCCGGAAATAAAACTGGTTTCCATACATATATTTCTCTAATTGGACAGTGTTGGTAATTGTCAAAGACCAGTCTTCTCACTTTGTGTATCTCAACATACGCATAAAGTAACAAACTTGAGCTCAGTTGGTCTTCAAAGTTGCGAGATAATACTGAAAGAAAAAACACCCCTGTCACACGAAGTTGTGTGCTTTTAGATGCTTGATTTCGAGACCTCAAATTCTAAATCTGAGGTCTCGACATCAAATTCGTGGAAAATTACATTTTTTCTCGAAAACTACGTCACATTAGAGGGAGCCGTTTCTCACAATATTTTATATTATCAACCTCTCCCAATTACTCGTTACCAAGTAAGGTTTTATGCTGATAATTATGTTGAATAATAGTGTCCACTGCCTTTAAACGAGTCCCTTCCAGTCTCTCTTGTTTTGTCAGTTACTATATAGATAATCTGATATTTCAGTATAAAAACAAACACACTGTAAGCGTGTAAATGGAAATACATGCTTAAAAAATATATATATTATCATATTACAGCTTGAACAATTAGGGCGTGTTTCTATACCCAGTCGTTTCGCGTTCTGAGTCATTAAAACAACTTCGCTGTTTTAATTTTGTAGAGGCATCTTGCATCATGCTTGTTCGAAAAGCCCATTTGCTGATTATGTTTGCAGAGACACCATTGATATAACTTTAATTTGTGCTGCTCCTGACAATAACACTGGTTAAAAACTCGACGTTTCGATCAGTATACTTTGATCATCTTCACGAAATTTAAAGACGGTTTGGCGATCTCGATCGTGTTGACCTCCTTTTCCATGTTGATAATTTATCGGCTAGAATTTTCCGACAAAAGTAGACGGAAAAGTTTCAGTTTAAACCTGGTCATTTTGATACGTGAAAACTTTAGCAGGCATTTAGTGGTCGGTTTTGTTTTTATTCTCAGTACTTTTTTTGTGAGCTTTATATAATGCATATAAATTCAGAACATTGTCTCAGATCATGGCTGAGAATTTGTTTTAATAAGCTCTGATGAATGACGTCTGTGTTAAGCTTGATGCACTTCCGCAGCGAAGATTTCATTTCGCAATTTGCGCTGGCTTAAAAAACTCCACCAACCTTCACCGTCTTCGCGCAACCGGATGACGTCATTTATAATTACCGATTTGACTAATCCAATACACAGTCGAACGGCAAACATTTGACTTTTAAATCAATCAGCTTTTACGATCTACTTATAGAAAACAGTCTGCCTATATTAGGATGGTAATTACAGATATACTAATTAAATTAGGGCCAGGTATATTCTTCTTCGTCTTCTGTTTGTCCTTGATGATTGACAATGGATTAAGCATTGTCTGTGATCTTATTTATAGGTACCGTACGGTCGCTGTTATGGTGATGAGGATGCCACACCAATTCAATCTCGAACCGGCAACCATGCTATTGTTTGTAAACCATACGCCCACGTGTAATATCTTGTGAAGATAATTAAGTACTTACCAGTTTACAATTTCGAGGCGGGACATGTTTACTATATCGAATGGCATTGGTTAACGAAAGTTCGAATCTCAATGCGGTTCTGACATTTTGAATTTGTTTTCATTTGTTCTCCTTTACTTCCATATTCTCAAATCAGTATATCTTTACTCTCCTCAAAATACAGCACACATACAAAAATACTAACATAGATAAACCAAATAACGAGCAGAGAAAAGGGATGGAAATACTTAATATTACTTGTTTCTGTTCTACGTTTATTTTGAAACCGGTTAAAAAAATGCAACATTCTCAAAGTCAAACCCAAAATGTGTTGGTAACCTAAAAGTAAAGGAAAGCCTTTTTAATCAAAAGATATAAATGCAAAGTATATATAGGCCCATATCCCCTTCGAAAATTGTGGTGCTGAAATTGACACTCTGGGTGCTGTCACATATACAGATAACCAAGAGAGAATCAAAATTAACAAAATGAAGATGTTAAAAACACACAAATTGTGTTGGCAGAAATTGATGGTATTTTAACGCTATGGTGTCAATATTGATTCTGTTTTAGTACCTTATAATTATGTGATAACATCCATTTGAACAACCAAGTTTTTGTGTAGGCCTACATTTTTGTTTGTGTTTACGTATTCCTTGTACCTTAACACGAGGGTCATACCCCAGACGCTTTGACAAAAAAAAAAAAGGAGGGAAGAAAATTAAATTAAAATTTCAACTGAACATCTTTTTCAAAACAAAATCTAATTATAAATCTGTATAAACAAAATTGCCACGGTCCTTGCCTCTCAATGTTCGCCACTTAACAAGCAGAATCAAAACCAAAACCCGTTTTTTTTTTGGTGGTCATCAGGGACACCAACTTTCTGAAAAACCGCACATTCGAGATCCTGAAAGTTTTTTTTAAACATACTTGTGTCCGCTTTCATACTTGACGACTGTCTTGAATTAACCACTTGACTTTATTGGTTATGACAGGATATTTACGGAAGCTTTTGAAAAACAGTGGGTGCATTTTTTTTCTCCAAATGCATTTTTTATTAGCGTTATTATTTATTAAAAAATACCATTTCATGGAATGAAACTATTTATATTTTTCACAGATGGTCCAATAGTTATCCCTCTGGTTTTATAATTGGATGGGTATTCCATGTTTGGTTTCCGTTGCCATAACATATGACGTATGTCACAACTAATGACAATTCATAACGTAGCGGCCATTTTTTTTCCGCAGTGTGTATAGTTCATGATAGAATAATTATGGTCAGCCTTTCCCGATTTGACTAAAACGCAGCCCGGTGGAAGAGTGGTTTGTAAACAAAACAGCACCATTATTTAAAGCCATAGACGTTTGGTAATAATTGTCAAGGCCAGTATTCTCACTTGGTGCGTATCCAAACTTTGCAAGAGAAAAATGAAGGAAAAAAACCTTGTTGTAATACTTTGTGTGCTTTCAGATGCATAATTAAAGGCCTCAGCTAAAATCTTTTGTTATGTGAGTGAGAATTAACTCTTTCTAAAAAAAAATAAACGTTACTTCAGAGGGAACAATTATTTTGAGTAGTTAGTGTCCAGTGCCTTAAATAATCTCACCAATACCACTTCTCCAACATTCTTGGTGAAATGGACCTATATATAAATGGCAGATTTTTACTCAAAGATTTACTGTCATAAAAATCCACATCCTGTTCGATTGTCAATGTTATATTTTACAGGTACCAGTTGAGTCCTATTTGTAATTAATAGCGAAAAGCCCCCACTGTGAAACCCCTACGGACTCAATCACCTGCGGGCATTACATAGCTAGCCACCTTGTACCCCCAAAATGTGGTATCCCACTATGAAACACTCGACGTCAATCATCTTTCTACTTGGTTATGCCAAGCATTTGAAAAATGCCGTATACAGTTGGTGGTTGTAAAATATGATTGTGCCCTGTACGTTTTTGTGTGTCTGGTATTCTGTTAAAAGTTATTTTAATATAGACTGACTTTGATTTCGCTGTAACTGTAATGGGCAATAAAGTCAAATGACAGTCAACTAAAGCTGGGGTACGCTGTCTTTTCACTTTCACTTATGGATTTGCAGGCCTGACTAGATTTAAGAGCACTTGCCCCAGTTTTGACTTGTTGTACCTGCCTTCTTTTCTTTTGCACCATGGTTTCACCTATGAATTATTTTCCCATTGCTCAAATTTACAGTTATCATTTAACTCAATAGCTCTGGCAGTTGTGACGACACGTGCAGAGGTCCCCTCCTGTGGTCGGATCTTTCTAAAGAGCGAGTTTTCCGGAGTGCCGTTTGACGGCTTTGGTGTTATTCAGTGATCGCCAGTACTACATCGTCCACACGCATGCATCACGTTGCGCACATCAGACAGTACCCGCCTACTGGCCCGCAACGGTCTGTGGTTGCCGAGTTCAAAATAATTCTACGTACCGTGTGCGAGTGTTTCCGACGGAAGGACGCCCGCGCATGGCCGGTCTGTATAAAGGCAGTGACTTGTGCTGCAGATTCTTCAGTTCGTGACAAGCCAGTGGACCCGATACTCGTTCTGTCAGTGTGAGAAGGGAAAAACAAACCTTGGTTTACAGTCCAGTGGTTTTAGCAATTGCATTCTAGACAAGGCAAATTGGACAGAACAAGAAAGGACGAGCGAAACCTACAAGGACAGTTTTTTTCTGACCGTCTGCCAAAAAAAAAAAAAGTTGAAAGAAAAAAGACCGTCGAACGGGAAAACTATACAATCCGAAGCGGACGGACGGGTGGAGCGGAGGCAGTTAGCCCACGGCCGACCGGAGAATTCGGCGAGAGGGACTAGGGGAAGAAGATACCGCGCTCTGGTTTTTGAGACACACAAAATGAACATGAAACTGGACAGTCTAGTAGTGACCACCGGGACGGTGTGGCTAGCCTTACTCCTCGTGGCTCTCATGACCGGTGCCAGCAATGCGAAGCCCTTGGACGAAGCAGCAGGTTTTCACTACAGCAGAAAACCCAGCAGCAGTCATCGGGACTGGGTTCGAGTCCGGTCTTCGAGGACTGTGCCCGACTTTATCTCAGGCGCCCTGGAGAAACTTCAACATCGAGAAAAGAGATTCCCAAGAGTGGTGAGTACAGTTTTCAATTCTTAGGAAATTATACAATTTCCATTGGGCTCGATTTCATTAAAGCTGTTGAGCAGATTGTACTGCTCGGCAAAGTTCTTTTCTTGCCAAAACTGAGTGGAACACCAGCCACAACAAAGTAAACTTATTGTACCCATTAAAGATGTTAAGAAAAAGAAAAAAAAAAAAACTTAATTTTTTTTTATTTTTTTTGCCAAGCCAAAATTGAGTGGGACACCAGTCACAACAATGCCAAATTAATGTATTTATGACTGGCAACCCCTAAAGGAGTGTTTTTTCTGTGCTTAGCAATTTGGTGTGCTTACAGGCTTTATTAAATCGGGCCCAGGTCCATGCTTTAAAATAGCAAACACCCCCTTGTTAAAGTTGTTATAGTTTGTATGATGATGCTCGTAGGCTTAAAACCCATTGGGACGGTCTAATCAGTCCCCACTGTACAATATCAAGGAACACCTTTTCTAATAAGACGCTAATAATATCCGACTCATATGAAGAGAAAATTACTCCTCCCGTATGTATCCATCACCCTTTCACGGCCGAAGCTGTTACCGCGCTGAAATAACAGCTCCCAGCATGGGCCTCGGTATTAATGCGATAAACTTCACACACACGCAGGGCTTGGGACTTGGTTTGTGAAGTCGCAGCGGTAAATGAAACATGCTATGCACGCATTGCGTTGTACACAGGTGTCGTAATTTGACTTAAAAGTCAACGATGACGAGCTCTATCTTGACTGGTTTAGGCCTCGCAGTAATTACATCTCGGCCCCCGGTTCGCATTACAGCGAGTGAATACAGAAAGCGAGTGGATGCATCGCTATACAGGGAGAAAACATCGCTATACGCCGCTAAAATCTCGTGCGTGTCCAAACCAACTTTAGAGCGTGAATGTAACGTAATCTCGTATTTTAACGATCCAATACGCGCAAACGTTTAGTAGTCTATAGTCAATATTGACTGTTGCGTTTGCGTTCACTCCATCCCGTAGTTTGTGCAAAAGTTCACAAAGAAACCAACGAAAGTGGAAAACACGCGGCAAACCACCCGATCAATGTCTGCATTGTTTTCACGTCCACAAGTGAAGGTCAGATAAATGAAATTATTAATAGAAAATATTTAAAAAACTTTTAACTCGCAATGACCGCACCGCGGCTTCATCGAGTATTTTTTGTCAGCCTCGGTATTTTGACGTTCCCCAGGGACGTTCCAGCCAACGAAACGTACAAAATGGACATGACTTGTCAGACAGTGTCGAAAAAGAAAAACGACCTTCTTGAAACCCACTATCGATCCTGGGAAAATGTGACGAAAGAAACAGAATGTAAGAGGGCCTGCCTGATATCGCATCCTGTAACCTAATCGATATAGTGCACGTCTAATCAAATTTCATCTCGGTTTGTGTTATTTGCAGTGAGTTAGATCATATACCTTACAGTGCCCGGTGTCAGCATGCAATCGCTTTCGGCCAGACTTTGTAACTCTCGAAAGGCATGTTACAGATTCATATTCCAATAAACTTTTTTTTCTTTCGGTGTTTCAGTTAGTTTGCGTTGAACGGTTAAAACCATAACTCATTATACGCAAATTGGGGGCCGATTCCGCAAAGATCTAAGATTGATCGTCACTGCAAACCAATCGTAGTTGCTAAATAAAATGTGATGTCACACTTTACAAAATGATGCTACTGAAAATTTGTCCTAAGATGATTTGTGTTGCTTTGTGAAATCGGCCCCTTGTCCGTTTTAAAACACTCATGTCCGTAGTTCGTGTTGGATGGTTAAAACCATCCGTAAGTAAATGATGCGTGTAATACGATTTATTATTATTTATTATTTTTTGACAATCGCGCCCAACCCAAAGAACTTGGATTTGTGTCCGGAACCGCCCCTGATCGCTATCTCAATGTAACACTGATCTGACAGAGTCCGTGAAGCCTGTCTGCAATGCTGGTCACGGTCACACCCCTCCCCCTGTTGATTGTTGACCGCGGCCCGGTTACTTTGGTCGTCAAAGCACCCCGGACTCCGATGTTTCTCGAAGCGGGGCGCACCCCTGACAAGCCCACAGCCCACCCATGTGAAATATTATTATTTACTGTGAGAAACCATGGTCCCTTAATCCGAGCATGCTAATCATAATCCTAGGATATTTAGGAAGTACTTCTGTTGGGCTTGATTGGAACGTGTGAATGATATCATAATCACTGGGCCTTTATCCCTGTGTCTATATGCAGGGTGTATTACTTTAAAAAGTAAAAAATAAATACTGCAAGTTGCGTAATTTATGGCAGCTGGAGCAAAATATTGCAGTTTGGATGAAAATGTGAGAAACAAAATATAAGACATTCTTTGAAAGGCACAAGAAAGTAGATTTTATTTCTGATTGTTGTATTTGGTTTAACAAACAACTGAAAATCGTAACTGGTTGTCAATACTTTGGTTTACAGTTACGATTGAACAAAACCGTCTGACAAATAATTTAAAAGTATTGCAATACATTGAATAACAAGGTATTGTTCGCCTTTACCCGAGTTTTCACTTGTTGGAATACATTGTATTGTTCCACATCAGTCAGAAGTGTGAGTTGTATTCTATTCAAAACATGAGTAAATATTATTCAAAACAAAAATCAAATTCGACCCTTTCGTCTTTACCGCTCGAGTCTTTCAACAGCGTAATCCCTCCCCAACGTGAACGTTCCCCGAAATGTTGAATTTAGGTCCGACCGGTTTATTTCACTTGCTACAAACGGCGCGGTGGAAGTTTGTAGCAAGTGAACACACGGTGGACACACAGTGACTGTAGCCTTCGCCCTAATAAAAACAGCCCTTCCAATCTCACCAAAGTCTTTTAGTCCATTTAATTAGAAAGATCATTTGAAAAAGCAAGTTCCCACCCTTGCCTCTTCAGTTTGATATGATTCACTCATTGCTCAATTGATGTATCAGGCCTCCCCCCCCACAAAAAAATAAAGATGTTAATTGAAGATTTCCAAGGCCAGTATAAAACACACATAAAAAACCCACGTCCACGCCATTCAATACGCGTCGTGTAAACAGACGTTTCTGTCTTAATTGAGTCTGTCGGGAGTCAATAAATGCGCGCAAAAAAAAAAAAAAAAAAAGAGCGTCAAAGTTTAATGGATAGCTGCTAAAAGGTTGTATGCGTTTCCTATTAAGTCAAGGATTGTCTGCTGTTTGATGAACGGCTAGGATAGGAGATATCGGAAATGACCACGCCTTGAGGTTGAGACTATACGATCGTCAATAACTTCTAACAGCTCGAGTGATAACGTGCGAGTTATTGTAAGCAACGCTAAACCGTTAGAATGTGTACATAGGGTTAAAGGGAAAGTCTACCCTTTTTTTTATAGAAGGTGGTCGCGTTTTGGGGAATCGCTGAAAATCTGGAGCGGTTATGTCCATCACGCAGGAAGAATAGTCCGTTATTGGAATACACAATCTGACAAATGTATTTGACAGTAATGTTTCTCAGATTCAAATGTAGGGGATAAACAAAAATAAATATTTTCCATGTTAACCATATTTCTCGGATAAAGTGAAATGATTCTCATAATGCTTTATACTGTCAAAAGCTGATTGTAACAAATTATGCTTTTATTGCCATTCATTTTAAGAGTTACCAAGCGTAAACCTTCTCTTTAACTTTGCGTCCAACGTTTTGCAAAGCATGACGGACACAAGAAACAATTCAGTCGACAGTTAAAACAATTTTGTTCTACTTAATGATAAATATCAAGAACACTTATTAAAAAGTATCCCTTTTCTTTCCTTTGAAATCGTCAATTTGTTTGCTTTTACCCGACAACGATGTGTACCAAAATACTCAATGGTCACAAAATCCGAAGGCACGTCAAATTAAATTCGAACCTACTGGCCATTTTTACGTAAAATCAAACAATGTCAAGTATTTACACTCATCTCTTAAAAAGAAATCACGCGTTTTAGTTTTGTATAGTCGGCTTGTGAAACAAACAGCTGTGCAATGACAACCCGCTAGCATTAGCGCTATTCCCGTATAACAACGGTTCAGATCTCATTATAACGACGTTTTCAAATGACAGTGAAGTTAGTTTGCTATTGGATTTTGGACACTCCCAAAGGTTTGTACGGTGAATATCAATGGTTACTTTATCGATAGTGGACATTTAGACATTCACACAGGTTTGTACAGTGAACGTTAACCTTGTACATCGGTATTGGATATTGGACATACCTGTACAAATCTATGGATGTCCAATATCCAATATCAAACTAGCTTAATACTGTCATCGTTTTGAAAATAATCAATCGGAGGGGTGTCGTGAGAGACTAATGATTGTTGCTTCGGTTATTAGTTTGCGGTCTATATATACCGCTATATCCCCACTGCGACGATAGAATGCATTTCCTACAGCGCTATATTAATAATTGTATTAATGTAGTGAACATTATAGTATTATCAGATTCACAAAACGGGAAGGTCATGGAATGTTCAAATTTGTAAGACATTTTAGGGTGATGAGATTGTCTATACCCTGCACTGCCGATTTTCGCAGATTTTATATATATATATTTTTAGTTACTTCTTTGGGATCTTAACAGTTATTTTGTTATGCTTATTTTATTTTATCACCCAAAATAGAAGCAGAATCTTTAATGTATTCCCCGTTGAATAGAAAAATGAGGAAACAACAAGTCAGATAAAATATGTCTGGAATGAGACACGTTTAAAGTGGGGTTTCTGACCCCAAAAATACCCCAAGCACGGGGTAGTGACAAACTATATTCTTGAAAATCCTCAAAATATGTTACTCTCTCGTGTTAAGATTACACAGAGCATAGACAACAGTTCATGATTTTTAAATATCGATTTAAAACTAGCATTATGGTCCAATCTGGAAGCTCTTTGAGCAAAAGTTCATACAGAAACTAGTGTTGTTTTAACACGTTATGGTGTAGAGTTTTAGTCTTTTTTGGTATATATTATGTCATCCATTGTTTCAATTTAAACGCCCCATTTTTGTTTTATACATACACCAAATACAGTTTTTGATCTAAACATTTTAACTTGTATTATAACAATTTGAATAAAAGAATGTAGAAGAAGGAATATTTTTCCAAAGCTGAGCACCGGCAAATTTAAAAGAATGTTTAAACACTCCACAATTTGTTGTATGTAGTGTATGAACGTGTAAATAATCCACATACAGAACGTGCTTTCTTTTTACCGTGCTTTCTAATGAACACCCTTTTTAGTTTGATGAATTGTTCACAATTTTTTTTGCAAGGTCTGTTGTTAGAAAACTAGAGGAAGTGAATGAATTTAACCATCCAACAAATTCAACAAACATACCTGGATGATAAATGATTATTACTTTAAGTGGGGCACGGTGGGGAACACTTCTTATGTTACCAAATTCTTGAGCCCCGTGCGGTCGTTTTCTTATCTCATATTGTTGGCAGTATGTTTTGATCGGACGCGGGAAACTTAACTCCAGATAAAGGACAGATTCAATAGAAACCATGGAACAATGTTAAACTTGAAAGCTATAATGTACGTTTTATCTAAGCACGGAGGCTACTCCCCGTGGGGGATTTTGCCTCTCCGTGTGGTGACTGGCCGTGCGGCTGTCCCACCCAACAATTTAAGGTTGTTTTTGTTCTTCTCAAAAATATTATAAAAATAAATAGTCAGCACCGTTTACTTTATGAAGCTTTTTATCTAGTCGAACACGGTTGAGGCATACGTTTTGCAACATGACTCTGTAAACTATTGGCAATAAAAACGCACCTTGTAAGGAGTAGCTTTGAAAGTATAAAGCATTTTGAGACACTTTTCACTTCGAAGTATACTGCGGTTGTAGAAAAAAATATCACTTTGTACTCCTTATATAACTGAATCTGAAAAACATTACTGGCAGAAACGTTTCTCAAATTGTGTATTCCGATAATTCTTCCTGCGTGGACATAGCCCTCCAGATTTTCGACACAAAAAACGCTACCACCCTTTAAAGGCAGTGGACACTATTGGTAGTTACTCAAAATAGATTTTAGCATAAACCCTTACTTGGTGACGAGCAATGGAGAGCTGTTGATGGTATACAACATTGTGAGAAACGGCTCTTCTGAAGTAACGTATTTTTCGAGATAGAAGTAATTTTCCACGGAATTGATTTCGAGACCCCAATATTATATTTTGAGGTCCCGAAATCAAGCATCTGAAAGCACACAACTTTGTGTGACAAGGGTGTTTTTTCTTCCATTAATATCTCGCAACTTCAATGACCAATTGAGTTAAAATTTTCACAGGTTGGTTATTTTGTGCATAAATTAAGATACACCAGGTGAGAATACTGATCTTCGACTATTACCAATAGTGTCAAGTGCCTTTAATATGAAATATTCAAAGGTTGGTTTTATGGTGCATCTACAGCTAAGATTTTAACAAACAATCCACTTTACCAAACGTATAAAATCCATTAAATGAGACAAAAATGCTAGGTTGATATGGAAAATATAGATTTCCGCGGTTAGTTATTCCGGAACACCTTTCACCTAAACGAATACTTTCCCCTCTCCAATTGTGACCCCTACGGCCAAAGGGGGAGTCCGCGGTACCAATTCATCATATTTATTGATTTTTTTTTAACGGGCGTTTAATGGAGTCTTCAATTGCATTTTGTTTTTGACAACCTCCATTTTTGTTGTCGCTTCAGGGTTCGGCTATGATGTGTTCATTCTTCCATGATGCTGGGAATGGTTTAAAATGTCAGTGAATCATTAACACTTGATATGTAATGATTTGTATAATGTTGGTTTAAGATAGAGGTTATAAGTGCTGTAGATCGACAATCCATCAAAATCACAAGTCGGGTTTTTATACTACGGAGCGAGCCATGTTTTAGCGCGAGTCCGCTTGTTAGACTGCAAGACAAAATTTGGAACGCGCGGGTTTGGGTTTAAGTTTTACCCAACTTTCCGTTGGGTTGTTGACGTCAACAAGTTTATGTGTTTTTGTTTGTTTGTTTAAATGATCTTCCCTTTAATATTATTTTTACAATCTCCAACAACGGGATATGAACGCTAAGCTAGCAACAACCAATCCCTCTCATACAAAAATTTGTGTAACGTCTGTGCGGCACCTACATGTAGCCTGACCTAAATGTGACCCCAAGGCTTGGGGTTACATTTAGGTCCGGGCGACATTTAGAAACATGTTTGGGGCTACATTTAGGTCAGGCTACATTTAGGGCTCGGGCTACATTTAGGTGCCGCACAAACGACTATTATGAATTGCACAAATAAAAGTGTGAATCATTACTACACGACAATACATATTCTAGTTGTTGTAAAATCACCATTGTTTGTGGTAAAACAGAAAAGTTCTTGTTGAACATTAGGGTAAAATACACTGAAACAAGTTGTCCGGCTTTGCGAAGCCTGATCAATCCGTTTGGGGAAACTACTTTTAAAACCACGAATATTTCACAACCCACAGGAAAGGCTTATCAATGCTCGACCACGTGTATGTCTGTTTTAAAAACCCACCATCAGTCAAAACCATCTGAGCAATAACTTGCCCTATAATCAAGTCATGTCAAGTTAGTACCCCCCCCCCCCCCCCGGCCCGCCTCGTGTAGACACTTCTCATTCCAGATGAAGAAGATGGCAGCCCATAACTCATTTTGAATGTCCCGGTTTCAATATTGTGTAAAATAAATGTAAGTGAGTCACTTTAAAGAGCAAGTTGGGCGAGTTGAGTCTTTCGTGCATGAATCCACCAAACATTTCGTGCATATAAAAAAAATCCACCCAAACATTGCTGTGTTTTAGACCTTTTTTTATTAGTCCAACAATAGCGCAGTTCTTTTGAGGCGCAGTATCTTCGTTCTATTTTGATACACGCGTAAAACAAAACAAAACCGTTTATACGGAAGTTAGAACTCGGTGATGTTTTATGTAGTTGAGAAAATGTGTGCAGGGTTTTGTTTTTGTTTCAGAATAAACCGATCAGTCACCAAACGGTGTGAGTAGTCCTTACAATACGGCACAATTTCAATAGTAATATAGTTATTCCAACCTCGTTCACACAACACGGTGTTGACAACTCAGCTGGTGTTCGCTTTTTAGAAGAGTTCGATTTTCAGTATGTAAGTTCCGTCCGCAATGCAAATGGGGGTTTTGAAATTGACACCATGTGTTGCAACATTTTATATACCGAAGGGGGAATAAATATTTAACATAGGGTGTTGAAATAACACCAATGTTATGATGTTTGTAGAAGTAGTGTTTTCTTAGCATGGGCTTTGTTGTATCTCTGGTGTGAATGTTGATTATGTTTGAGGGGGGTATCTATATTTTGACAACACCCAATGTGTTAATTCTAACACCACAGTTTCTGACGGCATTTGAAAACACACCCATTTAGATCTGCTCTATTTTGCTCTATATAGCCGTATGACTCTCCCTCTGCTGCTGTCGTACAATACGAAAGTGGAAGGCCGCCAGGGCTAGGGGAAACATAAGCCTGAATTTGAAACCCTCGTTGTACAACAACCTCTAGTTCACTCTTAAACAATTCAAACTCTCCCTCTCTCTCTCTTTCCCTCGTGCCGTTTGTGTCGGGATGATATCCATTGAATCAATCCACTTTTAAACTGAACTGACATCGAGCGAGGTTATTGCTTCGGGCCTGTTTATTACGCTCAACCGTCACTGACCCGCCTGCAAATGGTGCTTGTCAACGGCTTGCGTAAACGATCATTAGTTTGAAAACCAGTCAACATTCATAGCATCAATGTGAATGGAATTGAACATCTCATATACCTTATTTTCATTGAGACAAACGAGCTCCGATCCTTTTCATGAAGACTGAACAGATTCGCTTTGGTGCAGGTCTGTTCTGGTTTTAAAAAGTATGTGTCTGATAGAATTCAAAGTTTTAAGAGCTGCGTATATATCTCTTAATCAACGGACATTTTGGATTCGTATCACTTTCGGCTCATTCAGGAGGAGATGGAACAATACAACTGTATGTTATTGTTTATGTTTTGGACAAGAGATAAAATGTATGCAATTATAAAAAGAAGCAAAAATATAAGCCCTATTTTAATTTTGATTTACACCTTTAAAGCAAAAAAGCTTTTCACCCTACATCGACGCGTGACAAGCACTGTATACTAGGTGATTTTCCGAGCCTTGCAAAACTGAACTCACTTGAATACTTACACTCGGGTGTGATTCGGACTTCTAAACGCAAATGGTCGGCCCTGTCTGGGGTTCGAACCCAACCAAGAACGCGCGTGAAATTCTTCTCTGAAATTCTTCTGTGGACCACCGCAGAAAACAAAAAACCGTACTTTTCGCAAAAGCATAACATAGTCTTACACAAGTCACCATTAATAATTTAAGAGTTTTATAATACTGTTTGTGTGATTGATTTGACTAACTTTGTTATCTCTTTGTGTTTTTGTTTTTCTACAGCCAATGGGTATCAAATGTTCAGCTGATACCAACTGTCCGGCAGATCACTGCTGCGCCATGAAACTTGGCAACGCAGTGTGCATGCCCCTCCTCAGCAGAGGCCGGTCGTGCATGGTCAACAGCCGGTCCGCATACGCACCCAATGTACTCTTCACACAGTGCCCTTGCAGCAGTTTACAAGAATTATCATGTGCCCGCAGAGGATCAGGCAACAGGGGAGTCTGCAGCTAGACCACAGCTGGTTGACTGTTTGTTCAAAATAGTGACAGAAGTCCAACTTTAAGATTATATATATATTATAAAAACGAAACATTGAAAAATATTCAAAAACAAGTTGACACGAACTGCAGCTCTGAATGTCAGCTGAATTGTAAAGCGACACGATGGACGGATACCTTCTACGGAGATCCTCCCTTTATTTCAGAACTTGTAGATGACGCGACGGATATTCCCTCAAGACAACTCATCAAAGACATCCCAAAGTTTGGATCACCGCTTGTACAGTAATGTAGCTCAGCGCATCCGCACACTGCACGCACTTGTTGGCCGTAGTCGCACACCGCCATACGCACACGCCGTACGTCCAGCACACAAACACTGACGACGATGTTTTGTCATTTTTTCTCTCACACATCTCAAGAAGAACGTCCTTCGCAAAAGGCCAAAAACACTCGAAACGGAGGACCTTGGCCTGTGATCTTCTCTCTACACTTAAATTGTTTCACTTGCGGGTTTCTCAAGTGGTTTTTATCATCTGAGTGGGACACTTTCTACAAGGCACGTGTAGATAAGAGTGATATAGCACTGCAAGAGCGACTGGAGCGAAGACTAAACGACCTTGTCTCTCCCAATTGAGACGCAGTGACTCGATATCATGCAGACCACATCGTTTGATGTGAATTGTGTTTTCTTTCTCAGCGATCATCACGGAGCCATTCACAAACTGCAGTGTGAGTCTGGCTCCCTCTTCATCCATCATCGACGATGACGCTATAACTGAAATGACTGACTAAAATCCCAATATAGATGCCATTTATGGATGCTATTACTGTTGTTATTAATTTTCCTCCCAAGTCAGGAGCAAAACACTATTGCAATGCGGGTATTAGAAGTACGGGGATGTTCCCGAACATTATACGAAATAGTGAGCTTTCAAAACGAAGAATTCTGCTGCTTGAGCAGAGGCTAACGAAGATTAAAGTGAAAATTGCCTTCATTAATATTAGCAGCGGGTGCTTTCTTGTGTATATTATGCTTTGCATCCCTTACCTACGATATAATGCCATATATAGAAAGCTCCTTTAACATGATGCCGCCATCTTGGTCTGGTTCCCTGTGTACAACTGGTCATAACTCGTCCCTTCTTCTCTGAATTGAAAACATGTAGTCTTTACTGCCGTTGCACAAAGGGAACGAGATACAAATTTTGGCGTCAATTTATAGTCCAAACCCTTCAGGAGTTAAATAATTTTAAGTTAATTGTTAAATTGCCTTTATTTCTAATAAGATGGTTTCATCGAAAAAGCATTTGTGTAACACCAGTGTAACACTGGTTAAACAGCTGCTTGTCACTGGTGATATTAACACTAGTAGGACAGTAATGTATCACAAGCGTGACACTTGTGTGACGCCGGTCAGACACTGATGTAACACCAGCATAACACTGGTGAAACACCAGTGTGACACTGGTTAAACAGCAGCTTGTCACTGGTGTTAACACTAGCAAGACAGTGATGTATCACCAGTCTGACACTCGTGTAACACCAGTAAGACACTGAGGCAATACCAGTAGGACCCTGGCTTAACACCACTGTGACACTGGTTAAAACACCGAGATAACACTCGGGCTGGAATGTGTATGTATTGTTTAGAGTAAATATAAGCGGGAAATAAATTATTATATAAATAATACATGTATATAGTGACTAAAACTGTACATAAAAAAGTACTGACAAAGTATGTACTCAGCCAACTTTACACGCTGCTTTTACTTGGTGCACAAAACCACGCGCTACGATGAAGTATTATTATTTTAACTGCTACTTAAATTGTTAGTTTACTTCACAGAACAGCTTAAGTTTTATTCATAGTTTTTAATTTTAAGTCACGGCAAAACGATAATGTGACGTTTATGATACTGAAAACCAGTGGATGTTATCTGGAATATCAGTGTGTTTTCGTTCACGTAAGAGAACGTATTCTTTCAACGGAATTCACCCGAAGCTAAGCAGTTGTAATAGAAAACAACAACAATTTTGTTATGTTCGTTTTCTAATTCTGTTCAGATGAGGAAGGAATCTTTACTTTTTTGTTTCTGTTCAGACAAAGAATTTCCGCAGAGTGCTTTTTGTTGTCCCAGTCACTAATATTTAAACTAGAGTAACATTATCAAGCACTCTCATGCACATTATAGTTTATTTAATTAGGCTTTCATGTATGCTTTATGGTTGGTCGCAGAATGATAATGCATCGTGTTGACAACGACCACATAGTGTTGGCATTCATGCCTTGAACACACTGCTGTTCCAAAGTCAGTCCATCCCACATCCAGAATAAATTATAAATTATTTTAGTAGTTTAGTAATTGGAAAGTTGTACCCGGCCGTACTGCGATATGTGTCCTTGTCAGTGGTGCGTCACGGCATGCACGGTGTTCACCTCACAGCGTGGTGCGAGAACACTGAACTCAAACCTCTATACACATTACTACACATAGAATCAGCAAGAGCATTATTAATCGATCACACATTAGTCCTTGGCCAGTAATTGTCGTCCACCACACAGACAATAACGATGGGATTAACATGTTGACTTGTTGTTTTGTTTTGTGTGTACAAATTAAATGATTGAAAACATCAGGGTTGATGTTGTTTTCCCACATCACGAAAATCAAAAACAGTTATACCGCCAAAAGCTTCGAAACTGTTGTTGAAGTCCGAAATTGATCATATATATACTTCATTAATCTAGTTATTGTATTTCTAGTAAAAAAAATTCCCCCGGCCAATTTCAACCAAAGTGTTCGTATCAAGTTTTCTCAATGAACTAATGTGACTCTTCAAAGCAGTACTCAGAAAGGGACCCACAGCATAGTTTCCTCTCCTTGTTCTGTTTTAATTTCAAGTTCATTTTATAATAAACATAGCAATGGCCTCTTTTTTTCATTGAAAAATAAATAACCCGATTGATTTAGGAGGTTGGTGAAAAGCGATTGAGAACAATAACGCATTTTGCTGCCTTTCAATTTTGAAGACATGACCCGAATAATTATTTACAATGAAACAATAATGATGATAAAAAGGAAGGATGTTGTATTCATTCAACATCTGCTGGACCGCATTTTGATTTTTATCTTCAATACTTCTTGACTGCCTTCCAAATTGAAACAGGCTTAAATTAAATATTACTTATGTGTTATAAACTAATGTATAGTTTAAATTATGATAAACAATGGGAAATTAGTGACTTTGCCACTAAATCAAATTGTTCTAAGAGAACTGAGGTACATAACAAGAGTTTGCATGCAATTTAGTTTATTCACCCTTCCATCAAAGGCAAAGCTTTCCAATCCACTGTGGTTCATAAACGCAAAAATACAAAATATAATTTTGGCGGTCCAAAAATGATATCATTATATTTATCTTGTTGAATTTAAAATATAAGGAAGAAAGTCTATACCATGTTTCTAAAAAACACAGTGCGACAAAATATGGTTCCGATTACACAAATGTATCATGTGTTATTGTATGGCTCAGAATTCCACCGTTATACTTTTAAATGGTTCTGAAAATTCACTGTTACAGTTATTCTTTTTGGTTTGTTGAAAAACCATAGTAGTACTAAACGGTTCTGAAAATAAACCGTGTCGCTGGTTCTGAAAAAAAACACTGTTATACTATGGTTCTGAAAATCCACTGTGATATTATATGGTTCTGAAAATCAACAGTAATACTATACGGTTCTGAAAATTCACAGTACTATACGGTTCTGAATATCCACTGTGATTACTATAGAGGATGATGAAAATCCACTGTTATGGTTCTAAAAATCAACAGTAATACTATACGGTTCTGAAAATTCACAGTACTATACGGTTCTGAACATCCACTGTGATGAAAATCCACTGTTATGGTTCTAAAAAACCAAAGGACGCTATTCCGGTTCTGAGTTCACTGTGATACTATATGGTTCTGATTCCAAAGTGCTCAGTTCAAAAATCGTTACTGCTTTATGAGAAAGTTGCCAAACAAATCATCAAGTTGCGCTACCTAGAAAAACAAGCTTTTTTCCAAACACAAAGAGGGAAATCATTGCACATTAGCTTCATGATGTAAAACACACACACACACACAAAACACGCTGCGTTATATATTAAATACAGTACAACTGCATCAAGATTGTGTATACTAATTGGTTTCAACATGTACGTTGATAGGTAAATCTATGATTGTAAATTATGATTGTGACTAAATTATTGATTCTTTAAATTATTATTCAGTACCAAGAGCTTAGATGTATTCAGGTGACTTGAATGGTTAATGACATTAAATAAAATCATACTAATTCAAAATGAAAAAAAAAGAACTGTGGTTTCTAGTTATTTTTATCTTCAAGGCTGGAGATGACGTGTGTGAGAAATTGTTTTGTTTCAAGTCCATCTGTTGGAGGAAAGTCTACATCCGAAGTTTAAAGACATTCTTTGTGTCGATTCAACCTGTCAAATTATTAAATTAATATTCTATTTTTGGTCTTGGTCTGCTTGATTGGAAAATGTAATCCAAAAGTGATTTTAACTATGAATGTGATTCACACGGGTGGGCGTTACATGGATAGCCCCAGCCGATATTACGAAACGCTAGGTGGGGGTGGGGGGGGGGGTGGGGGGGGGGGGTCATCTACCAGCATCGACAACTCTCCCTTATTAGAGCGGAATCTGTTGCGTAGGATGAGAGTGCCTGACGCAGAAAGCGCGCTATTCCAGTCAGACGCTTGACTATGTCAATGTCCATGTGTAAGTAGCAGCAAGGGTTGTCAATGCAAACCAACACCCATTACCCTTTCTTACTCGAACTGGGTCGATTTACGTGCACATGTTTAGTTACTTAAACTGGTCTGTAAATGAGAAACGAGAAACCGTGAAAATGTCTAAGTTTACGATCGATAGAGCGCATTTAAAATGTGTCAGTTTGCTGGGGAGGTGGAAAACATTTAGAGAGGGATTGCCAGCGTCGTTTTGGGTTTATTAGGGGAAGAATGCTAAGTCACTTGCGCTATTTAACTGAATGAGTTACAGCAACATTGCGCAGTACATGAAAGTGATCTGCGAAATAAGTTTATAAAGCAGTACGAAAGCTTTGTAGTTCTATACAGTTTACGGCAAAAAACGCAGATCGATTTCACATGGAGTTAGGACTAGGAGATATAAAACACGTATGGGTAGTCCTAAGTTCTAACTCGAGATTAACTTTTTGTGAAATCCAACCCAGCTTCCCTGTTGCAGAAATCAGCCAGCATGCATTTCACTTGATCAGAAAGAGCTTTAAATAATTTAGCAAACAGAAACATGAAGAAGAAAAAAGGAAAACTTATTCTACAAAAAGTTCCTTTTTCGTGTCAACGCTTGCTCGTTCACGGTGTGATCGGCCACGAGAGGGTGCTGTTGCAGAATATTATGGGTGAACCAAACTACATCAAACCATAGCAACGAATGTCAAATGCTCCATATTAAACATCCTAACATATTAAATCTCTCTACCTCTTAAAACCTGAAACTTAAGTCGTTTGAAAAGATGGACACCGACAAAATTGTGATTTTCTCCAATCCCATTTGTGCTTCTTTTTATGAGGCACTCCTCCTGAGGGACTAACTTTAAAAACTTACATTTTATGAAATTTGAAGCAGAGAGATAAGTTGTAATAAATTGCTATGATTACCCATTTTGTGATAATTTGTGATAAATTTGTGATAATTTGTGATAAATTGCTATGATTACCCATTTGCATAACCCACAAAGTGTTATGATTCAAAATATGTTGACGCCCCACAAAATATGATGCTCAGTTTGGCGCATGTATTTTGGCCTATTAAACGCAGTGGACACTATTGGTAATTACTCAAAATATTTATTAGCATAAAACCTTACTTGGTAACGAGTAATGGGAAGAGGTTGGTAGTATAAAACTTTGTGAGAAACGGCTCCCTCTGAAGTGGAGTAGTTTTTGAGAAATAAGTAATTTTCGACGAATTTGATTTCGAGACCTCAGGTTTAGAATTTGAGGTCTCGAAATCAACCATCTGAACGCACACAACTTCGTGTGACAAGGAGGTTTAATATTATCTCGAAACTTAGACGATTGATTGAGCTCAAATTTTCACAGGTTTGTTATTTTATGCATATGTTGAGATACATCAAGTGAAAAGAGTGGTCTTTGACAATTATCAATAGTGTCCAATGTCTTTAAAGCGTGGTGTACCCATGTATATATAGGTAGTTTTCGAAACAAGGTTTAGAGTTTTGGCTCAAGCGCAGGTTCTCTCAGTTATGTTGAAAACGGTATCCGAGATTTCAAACAGGCAGACGGGGCTATAAGCCGGTGCCGAATTATAAAACACGTAGTTTTGAAAATGGCTAAATACAGATATGGCTTTGTTAGAAAAACACATTTTAAGGACTTAAAACAGCTGGTGTGGTATTTTAAAATTCTCGACAGTGCTTTAAGACCGAGACTTCAGCGATTGCAAGAATGATAACGATCACGACGCAAAGAGAATGCATTCTATTGGTTGACTTGCTCCACGCAGAATACGCCCACGTTTGTTATTATAACCAATCGAGGGCGTGCATTTGGATTGTTCTCGTTTTCGCTCTCGTTATCTGTGTGACCGGGCCTTTATTCTTAAACCAGTTTTGAGTAACATAAATGCAACGAGGATGAGATAGATTATTTAAATTTATGACAAAAGTACTGAGATGGATTGTGACAACAGAACTGTCTTGTACCTATATGCGTCGTTCAATGCTACATGACGTAGCCCTTTGTCAGACTCTTCTAAGTATCCCTTTCCTTAGCCGCTCTAAACAAAATAAATTAAACACGCCAATGGAATAGAAAGAAGAAAAAATCGACCAGAAAAAAATGTGAGTCAAACCCATCCCTCCCCCAAGAAACAAACCAAACCCCTGGATAAAAAGGTCGCACACTATAATGAAACACCATATCATAAGGAATCCACCTGAAACAAAATGTATCCTTAATATTCTTTCACCCCGATGCAAATTTCAACATCTATTACATCGTTGCGGTAGCCGCTGCCAAAACATAGGATTCGAACTGCCTCTAGCGACCGGGCAATATCGGTAGTCGTTGGTAATTATCACACTGTTCTAGAATTGCAAAGATCGTGGGTTCGAATGCCACCCGAGTAAATATGCCTGTGATATTTGTTGACAGGAATCGGGAAAGTACCGAGTATACAGTGCTAAAAAACATCGGTGTATGGGTAAAAACAAAATATTAATGTTCTTTATCCCCGATGCAAATTTAACATCTATTACATATGTATCCTGCCGTTTTAGCGAGAGCTGATGTGTGTAATAGTGTATTGATCACCACAGGGGTCAATGGCCAGTATCTTACGGTAGATGATGACTTCATGAACAATCATCTCTCATCACAATAACAACACTCGACTCAGAGATGTCTTGATGGTTTTACGTTGAGGGGGGGATATTGA
Organism: Asterias amurensis; assembly: GCF_032118995.1. NCBI lineage: Eukaryota > Metazoa > Echinodermata > Asteroidea > Forcipulatida > Asteriidae > Asterias > Asterias amurensis. Next base: position 3,402,449 of record NC_092649.1, read on the forward strand.
ATCGGTACTCGCAGACACTTCTTTATAACCTGTCGGTTGATGACTAGGGTGTCTAAGTGTGTGTAATAGCAATCTTAAAGGCACTGGACACTTCTGGTATTTACTCAAAATAATTGTAAACACAAAAGCAATGGAGAGTTGTTGATAGTATAAACTATTGTGAGAAACGGCTCCCTCTGGAAAACATCTTTTGAGAAAGAGGTAATTTATCACACAAATATTATAGAAGCCTTTTATTGGGCTTCTGAAAGCACAAAAATGTGTGTAACAAGGGTATTTTTTTCCTCATCATTTGGTCTATCTCTATATCATGCATTAATAAGAAACTGTTAACATTTAGACTTAAAGGCAGTGGACACTATTGGTAATTACTCAAAATAATTATTAGCATTAAACCTCACAAAGAGTAATGGGGATAGGTTGGCAGTATAAAACATTGTGAGAAACGGCTCCCTCTGAAGTGGAGTAGTTTTCGAGATAGAAGTATTTTTCCACGAATTTGATTTATCAACCATCTAAACGCACACAACTTCGTGTGACTAGGGTGTTTTCTTCTTTCATTATTATCTCGCAACTTTGATGACCGATTGAGCTCAAATTTTCACAGGTTAGTTATTTTAAGCATATGTTGAGATACACCCACTGTGAAGGCTAGTCTTTGACAATAACCAATAGTGTCCACTGCCTTTAATTGGTAGCCGAAGTTGCAAAGGAATAATGGAAGTAAAAACAACCCCTAATGTATGTAATTGTGTGCTTTCATAATGTCTCAGAAATTGGCTTTGGTTCTCAGATTAAAATTATTTTGTAAAAAATTACCCCTTTCTCTAAAACTACATAACTTCAAATGGTTTCCTTTCTAACAAAGTTGTATAATATAAACATCCCCCAGTGCTCTTTTTACAAATTAATTATTGTTTAATGGAACACGTTGCCTTGGATCGGTCGAGTTGGTCTTTGAAAAACGTTTGTAACCGTTTGTTATAAAATGCATATGGTTAGAAAGATAATTTAAAAGTAAAATACAATTATCCACACAAATTTTCCTTGAAATTGTGTGGCTTGCGTATTAATTTGACTCCCATTTAGTGGCCGACCGTGTTAGTCGACGAGGTAAAAGGAAAACCACACAATTTCAAGGAAAATTTGTGTGGATAATTGTATTTTACTTTTAAATTATCTTTCTAACCATATGCATTTTATAACAAACGGTTACAAACGTTTTTCAAAGACCAACTCGACCGATCCAAGGCAACGTGTTCCTTTAAGATTGGTGACTATCCACAAATCTACACTTTCTCGTTAACTGAATGGGCGAAAATGCAAACGGGGTGTTAAAATATCACACTCATGTAGGAAGCAACGAGCTATAGCATTTCTGAGAATTTTCATCAGATTTGCAGACAATTTATCAGATTGGTGAGTGGGCAAAACGTCTTTGCACTTCACTTCTAAAAAGAAGTAATGATTATATTTTGAAGATTGGATGCAAAAGAAGAATGCTGCATCATTTCACAAATTATTGTCAGAACAATTGAGTTTGAAATGCTATGACGAGCAGGGAAACAAAAAGATTGCCAAAAAACCGTAAATTTTAAAAGCATATTGCATTAACTTACACATGGTCAACTTCACTGCCTGTAATATAAGAGTACTTTCACAGGGTTGGTCCCCTTAAAGGCAGTGGACACTAGTGGTAATTACTCAAAATAATGATCATGAATAAACGTTTAAACTTCATCTAAATTTTATTTAGCATTTATTTAGCATTATTTAGCAAGTATAAACTCGTTAATGTCTAGCTTTAAAAACTAATAGTTACGACGAGAAATAACTAAACGAAGCCTACATTATCTTTGCACAAAATTAATAACCCCATGATGAAATAGCAAGGATTGATAGTGATTGTTTGATGTGCGCTCTACTACTAATAAACAGAAGCTTAAAGCTATTATACACTTTCGGTTAACAGTATTGTCCAAGTCCCACACTTCGTGTATCACAACTTATATATGAAACAACAAACCTGTGAAAATTTAGGCTCAATCGGTCATCGGAGTCGGGAGAAAATAACGGGAAAACCCACTCTTGTTTCCGCGCGTTTCGCCGTGTCATGACATGTGTTTAAAATAAATCCGTAATTCTCGCTAACGAGAATTTATATTGTTTTACCGTTTTCTCAAAAAGTAAAGCATTTCATGGACTAATATTTCAAGAGAAGTCTTTCACCATTACCTTCTGTAAACCCTGTAAATTATTTGTAAATCTGTGAACTTTTTTTTTGTCTGTACCGAAAGGGTCCAATGGCTTTAAGACGTTGTCATTACAACAGTTGTCTGAATGAAGGTCTTGAACCAAAACCAAGCTGGGAGAAGTTGAGAGTGTCAACTTGAGCTGTGTCGAAGAAGGGGATTGATTTAATTGGATGTTTACATTGTCAAGTAGGCTGCAATGTGAAAGGTTCTGTCCAAGATTGCTCGAGTTTATTCATGAAATCCAAATCGGCAGAAGGTAGGCGGTAAAGGCAGCCGTTGAAGATTGTTTTCCTGTTGGGTTCCGTTTTCGACCCCTAGAATTTCGTATTCGTGGATTTGAGCTAAACATTGGATTTAGTTCCTTTCTTGCATGCATTTTCAATTTAATTTAATGCATTACTAATAATGCCACTCTTTCAGTGCGATTTCTGTCGTATCTAGGAGCCAGACAACTCTGAGGAATGAACGTTATCGTCTAGCCAGGGCCGTATCCGTGTTGGTGACTACGGCTACTTTTGCTAATGGTCTTGCTAAGAACGACCAGGGCCCAATTTCAAGGAGCTGCTTAACGGTAAGAATTCTTTTCTGCTTAACGTAGCAAAAATAATTGCTTAAACCATGGAGGAATGTACACCTATTTCACGAGCTTAAGCACGGAAACAAACTGCGCGCACAATATTTTAGATCGTTTGCTTAAGCAAAAAAGAAGAAGGCGATATAAATGCAGAGTGGCGTTAAAAAAAATATTCGCCTTCTCTGTCTTACATGCAATGGTTCAAAGCGCCCCTCGAAATGTTTACACACTAACTTGAGAGAAAATAAAAAGATAATACATTGTACAACATTTCTGAAGCATTTTAGAGACTCATTTACTTCGCTGCACCATACCCACAAACACGTAAAATACACACCGCTGCGCGCCACACTACAATAACAACGTATGTTCCACTATGCGCTGTGTGAATAACGTGCTCAAGCAGAGGCTTCAAAAGGACCCTTTTTGTTTGCTTACCGCTTTAGGCAAAAAACCTTGCTTAAGCAAGGCTTTGAAATGAAAAATGTGCTAGGTGCGACCTATAAGCACAAAATATACCGTTACGGCAGCTCTATGAAATTGTGGGCCCTATGCTTAAACAGAGTGCTTAAGCAGAAATGGAGCTTTAAGTACCCTTTTTGCTTGCTTGCCTGCGCTATAAGCAAATAACATTGCTTAACCAAGGATATGAAATGAAAAATTTGCTAGGTGCGCCCGTTAAGCACACAATCGACCGTTTAGCAGCTCTATGAAATTGGGCCCTAAACCGGTCGGTCATTTTGTAGAGTCAACATGTGACTCCATAAGATGGCCGACCGTGTTAGTTCGCGACGTAAACGGAAAACCGTGCGATTTCGAGTGATACCTGTGTGGATCCTTGTGTTCTACTTTTAAAATATCTTTCTTACCATATGCATTTTATAACAAACGGTTTCAAACGCTTTTCAAAAGACCAACTCGACCGATCCAAGGCAACGTCTGTTCCTTAAAGGCAGTGGACACTATTGGTAATTGTCAAAGACTAGCCTTCACAGTTGGGTTATCTCAACATATGCATAAAATATTAAACCTGTGAAAATTTGAGCTCAATCGGTCTTCGAACTTGCGAGATAACATTGAAAGAAAACAACACCTATGTCCCACGAAGTTGTGTGCGTTCAGATGGTTGATTTCGAGACCTCAAGTTCTAAATCTGAGGTCTCGAAATCAAATTCAGGGAAAATTACTTCTTTCTGGAAAACTACGTCACTTCAGAGGGAGCCGTTTCTCACAATGTTTTATACCATCAACCTCTCCCCATTACTCGTCACCAAGAAAGGTTTTATGCTAAAAATTATTTTGAGTAATTACCAATAGTGTCCACTGCCTTTAATACTTATTTTGATATTATTTGTTTTTACCGGTCCGATAGTATTATAGAGTGGTGTACAATTAGTTGACAGCAGGTTGGTGGCCTAAAGCCTGACATCTATTACGCTTGCTAGTAAAGGTCAATTGACCATTTTCACAAGGGTATTTGAAATTTGACATTTGAAATGTGGCAAACGGTGATAGCAAACTTGAGGTCTCACAATTAAACGAAGTCATTTATCAAGGAGCCTATTGTATTAACAGTCAATATAATACATTGATATTATCAGCGAATTGTTTTTAAAGGCACTGTACACGTTTGATAATTACTCAAAATATATGTTAGCATAAAAACTTACTTGGTAACGAGCAAAGGAGAGCTGTTAATAGTATGAAATATTGTGAAAAACGGATCCCTTTGAAGTAGGTTTTTGAGAAAGAGAATTGGAATCTGAGAAAAGACTTATTACAAAGACCTGTGGGTTTCACTAGGAGTTAAGACTAGTCTTATCTCGAGTTGGGACGAGTTACTCGTCCTTTCTTGGACTCCAGCCGTTCATATATATTATCTAGGAGGACTAGTCCTTACTCGTTGTGAAATCGACCACTGAAGAAGCCATTCTCATGCATCTGAAAGCACATACGATGTGCAACAAGGCTGTTTTTTTCTTTCATTATCTTTTATTTGCAAGTTCGAAGACCAATAAAGCCAAAATTTGCAGACACTAAGTGAGAATTCTGGCCTTAGACAATTACCAAAGGTGTCCGGTGCCTTTAAAGCGCATGGACAGCTTCTGGTTGCTATTTAAATCTGCGAAATATATGCACAGATCATCTTGAAATTTACCTTGAAAATACCACACAAAAAAGAGAATATCTTTCTGAAAGGACATTACAATAGTAGTTTTTTCTGCCAGACATTGGTGCATGTTTGAACAGTGATTTTTATACAAATGATGCGATATCAAAACGTGATAAAAGAACCCCAAGTTTTACGTTCAAGTGATGGAAACAGTAGACTAGCACAGTCTGTTAGGGGGGGGGGGGGGGTTCTTCTCGGGACGACTGATTTCACAAGGGTAAAATATAAATAACATCATTTTAAGGCCAAAGGTTCTAATTCTTTTCAGAACCAACAGTACTCAAAAGAGATATTCACATGGTATTACGGCAAACCTCTCTAGAACCTTCCTGCTGAATATAATTTTTATTTTCTCGATCGTTATAATTAAAGGAGTCAAGCATACGTATATAGGATTTGAGGCATTGCATGGTGGGGTATCAATATATGTTTGGTTTGCGGTAACACCATGTGTGTATATCTACTTGCCAGGTAGAGTTGTTCTTAGGGAACTGTCTTGTTTTATTCTACTGCCGTGGAGTAGAAAATTGGAGGTTCGGGAGACTTCTCAGTTCTGAAAAGAACTGTCCTGCTTTATAACTATTACCAGGGCGGATGGTATAGAAATTTGACTGGACTACTACTTTAGCTTATAGGATCGTAATAACTGTACTGCCGCGGAGTCAGTTCGGAATTGGTCTCAACGTTTCGACTAGCTTGCTCTAGTCATCGTCAGGACTCCTGAACTGAGAAGTCTCCCGAACCTCCGATTTTCTACTCCACGGCAGTAGAATAAAGCAAGACAGTTCCCTAAGAACAACTCTACCTGGCAAGTAGATATACACACATGGTGTTACCGCAAACCAAACATATAAAGGAGTCAACATACCTTTAAATTCACGCTTTAGCATTGCAATATTAATGAGCAGGTTTTCAAGTAGGAACTATCTACTCTATATCTGTCGAATTCAAGTAGCAGTTTGAAATTAATCACCGTATTTCTAAATGACCTTAGAGTGCCAACCACTTCTTATCTACCGACCACGTCTATATTGTTGTATAAACACAATTAAGCTTACCTAATAAGGTTGTACATGCAGCCCAAATCGTAAAGGATGTACTGTCGTGTAGCTGGCTCCCAGCTTAAATTTTCTTAGTTTCCAGTCCCAAGAAATGGTTTTCAACGATGAAATTTATGAATTCAGGTAGAATTGAAGTTGAAGACGGACTTGCGAGTTTGGCATAATGCGGATACGCGTGCGTTTGACGTAATGACCTTACCGACAGGATGAATTTAGACATTTTACAGCATCAGGTTCTTTCGCTTAAAGCCATTGGACACTTTCGGTAAACAGTATTGTCCAAAGGCCCACACTTCGTGTATCACAACTTATATATAAAACAACAAACCTGTGAAAATTTAGGCTCAATTGGTCGTCGGAGTCGGGAGAAAATAACGCACGTTTCGCCGTGTCATGACATGTGTTTACTATATCCGTAATTCTCGATGCCGAGAATTGATAATTGTTTTAATGTTTTCTCAAAAAGTAAAGCATTTCATGGAATAATCTTTCAAGAGAAGGCGTTTACCATTACCTTATGTAAACCCTGTAAGTTGTTTGTAAATTTGTGAACTTTTTTTTGTTTCTGTTCCGAAAGTGTATAATGGCTTTAAAGACACTGATTAACACTATCGGTAATTGTCAAAGGCCAGTCTTCTCACTTGGTTTATCTCAACATGTGCACAAAATAACATACCTGTGAAAATTTGAGCTCAATCGGTCATCGAAGTTGCGATATATTTAAATGAAAGAAAAACACCCTTGTCACACGAAGTTGTGTGCTTTCAGATGCTCGATTTCGAGACCTCAAATTCTAGCTACGGGGGTCTCGAAATCAAATTCATGGAAAATTACTTCTTGTTCGAAAACTACGTCACTTCAGAGGGAGCCGTTTCTCACAATGTTTTATACTATCAACCTCTCCCCATTACTCATTACCAAGTGAGGTTTTATGCTAACAATTATTTTGAGTAATTACAAATAGTGTCCACTGCCTTTAAACACGTGATTGTAGAAGTGGGAGTCGATTGTTTAAAAAGTTAAGGTTGATCTAAACTGTTGACGAATCTTATACGCTAAAAAAGTGTGATGTCACATCTTAATCACTGTGGCAGTGTTGACAACTTACTCATTGAAGATGAATCTGACTGCTTTCAGAGCTTGAATTAAGATGAGTTGTTAATATCATTGATAATGATTTCCTTTTGCTTAGCTTTGCGTTAAATATTGATACACAGTTCAGCCCCTAGTCTCTTAAAGTCAATAGCACCTATTATTTAACCAGAATCCTCTAATCTGATTGGTTGAAAACTGAGTCATTGCAATAGCTGGGTCCCCTTTTTCTATCAAGATGACGTCATATAGTTAACTATGCCCGGGCATAGCAATCGACGGTGCCCGCCCTGAAAATAACGGTCTCAAATGAGTCGCTCGTGTGTACGACTCAGCGTTCCGTGTCACGGCGCGAACTGTGGCCTTTCTTAGCAGACGACCTTTCACCCTTTTCAGGGTTGTTGATTAGAAGAATCTTTATTTGGTATATAAAAGAAATATTGACTGCTACGAGGAGCGCAGTTAAAATGATAGGCCCAAGGTGATGTCAAAACCATGACTATGCCCGAAGCGAACTCTGTACTACGTATTAATGCCAACAATTTCGATGGTATATCTCCTACCGCCATGCCCTTTGAGGTTACATCAGCATTTAGGTTCAAGTTGGCCTGTGTCAGATGCAATTGTGTCCGCAATGCAAAACTGTCCGCTCTGGACACTTTTGCATATTCAATCGTGTCCGGGGCTATGCAAAAACCGTCCGGCGGACATGTAAATGATCATGATTGTACATGGATTTACATTTCCCGTCATTCATGACATACACTTAGCTTGTACAAAAATGGTGACGTGTTCCGTCGACCAAGGGCGTTTAATTTACTGAAAGGACGGTTTTGCACGGGGGCGGACACAACTGCATATGCAAATGCCTCCGGGCGGACACATTTCATTATGCAGCAGCGTCCGGGCGGACACGATTGCATATGCAAAACCGTCCGGCAAACATTCTTGCATATGCAATACTGTCCTCCGGATAGTATTGCATAGAGGACATAATTTCATGCGACACCTGCATTTGCTGTTGTACACTAAACAATAAGCCACTTCGGAGTTCCAGCTGTGCATGTCTGTTACTGCTGACAACGGACTTTGTCTATCTCCCGTGACCTTTTGACAATACCAGCGGGTGTTGTGAAAAAGTTACGGGAGATAGGCAAAGTCCGTTGTCAGCAGTAACAGACATGCGCCACTGGCATTCCGAAGTGGCTTATTGTTGCACGCTGTGACGGGATCAATGGCGTTTTGTACACCCGAGGGGGAAAATGGCACCCGAGGCGAAGCCGAGGGTGCCATTTCCCCTCGAGAGTGTACAAAACCCATGGACCCCATGGATTCCTCTTCTCGAAGTTCTGTCATCTTCAAACATTATTACGACGATCCATTGTTTAATAAGCAGACGAACAAGAAACAATTCCCTCAAACCCGCGTTTGTTTCGCACACAGCGCTGGAAATTGACCAACGCCGTGAACCATCAAGCTGATGTACACCGGTGTACATCACTTTTCATGCTACCCGGCTCGTCGAGCCATGTAACATGCGTTTTTGTTGCGCGTCACATGATTGGTTCTCGACCAATCAAACTTCACAGTTTGTTACTGAGGTATAACAAGCGTATTTGTTGCACGGCACGTGATTGGTTCTCGACCAATCAAACTTCACAATTTGTACAGAGGTATAACAAAGTTTATGACGTCATCAGATTCGCTGTGCCTACATGCCCTTACCACTGCCCGCAATACACAGGTTCAATTGTGTTTTGTTTATATCACAATAGTATTAAAAGATGCGTTCACACTCGGCATTTCTTTGAATTTGATCTTTCTTTTGAAAGGAGCTGACCAAGCGGTCGCTTGTTATAGCTCTCTTATTTAATTTCCCGCGTAAATTCCCCCGGCATATTGAATTATTATTGTCTGCTTTGATTTGGTGGTCCCCGAACAACAGACTCCGTGCGGGTAACTCACTTGACTTCTCTCAGGGATTATAGCCATAGATCCCCCACTCCTCGGTGCTCATGTCACGGCCAATCAATGGAGCAATTCATTTTGGAGTTGTTGTTTAAGCATTCTTATTTTATTGCAGTGTAGTACCGGCAGATCCTGAATGGCTCGTTAGTCCATTACCGTTTCTCATTGTGAGGTGATCAATTTGTGTATATAAAATGCCATTAGAGTCAATATATACTCAGACGACGCGCTTTCGTGGTGCGGACGTCCTACAGACAAACATTACGTTCACAACCTCGTACCTGGATCCGCTTAGCTTGTCAGTATACGGGCAACGCGCTCTGTGCTACTGGCTTAAACAAAGGTCCACGGAGGTGATATGCAAGACAAAACTACCTACTAATTATTATTAAAAACTACCTAATAATTGTTATAAGCAAAACCTTATAAGTAAACATTTTTGCCCAATAGATCCAAAATGTCTTATTTTTTGGGGGGTGTTTCATATTCTTATCCACCAACTAAAAGCAGTATACCACACGGAGTAGCCATTTTATTCACCTCACCACTTCAAATCCAGACATTTGAAACCGAGGCTGCAAGGAAAGGTATTGTGATCCCTAACTATGACACAAATACAACCGTTTTCACAGTACCTGTAGCATACAAGGAACAAGGCAGCAATGGGAGCAGCCTCGCTACCACGGGCAGCGCGCCAATACCTCTCTGACCACATTTTAAGGAAACAACTCCAGGGGTTATGAGCGAGTAAATGCAATGGGTAGACTGGGCCCCTGTCTTTATCTGCATCTGCAAGAGTAAAGACGGGTATCTGCTACTCAGATCCAGTGATTCCATTGGATATAATGATATCATTGGATAATTGCAGTGATTAAAAGCTACCGTATCTGAGTTTGTTTTGATTGGTCTGAGGTCACCTCGGACGACCAATTAAAACACATAGCTTAGTTTCGGTCGTCTGCATGCTGTGCCCACGTACGTACGTGTGTTGTCTGCACAGTAAACTGACATGTACATGATCATGTACTTGCATGTAATGTTGGTGTAGAATTTGACTGCGTATCTATCGGAATGAATGTAGGTCAAAGGTGAAGATACACGCCGGTAAGAGGCCAGTCTCTGGTGTTATTCACGATCGACCCTCACAAGTGTGGGGTCAGATGTTCAGGCTAGGCAATCGGGGAACATTTGACACAGCGAGATCGATCACCTTTGAGGACGAGGTGGAATCGAAAGTGAATCACGCACGCGATAGAATTGTCTTCATCACTGAGCGTGGCATTAACACTCTATGTAGAAATACATCACAACACCAATTCACTATCGTAATCCAGAGAGAATATGCACGAACACGCAAACCACGCTGGACTTGTTTTGCTTTCCTTTGTTTCGTGTTTTATTACTACTTTTATTGACTAAAAAGAGTCCGATAATATAACACCTGTCTTTGTTTGTCAAAATATGATATTCATATAATTATTAATGTCTCATTCGGATGATTCCTGTTGAACCGCAATACAAAATGTCTGCACAGCCTTCGCAACTTTCCTCGAATTTGACTGCAAGTTTTGGGGAAGCGTTAACGGGACATATGGAGAGACTGGAAAAAAATGTATTTTTGTTACAAGTCAGCAGCTTTTATATATACGTATATATTTTATGGTCCAGTAATCCATCCTTTCATACTGACAATCCTTTGTCCTCATCACTGTACTCCTATTGGTTCATAGCCACCAATTGTTTCTGAAATAGAAACTTTGATTGGCAATCATTTTCCTGTTTTTTTTTCTGGATCATTCCCTTAATCCCTTCACCTCTTTTTTTCTACAAATGGATATGTATTTTTTGGTACTTTTTTTATGCCAGCCTCTAAAAACAACAGATTAATTGTGTGTCATTTTGTAAATATTATTTGGTGTAAATGCCTAAACGAATTTCCCATCGAGGGTAATAAAGTGAATTGAATTTAACTGAATAATGTTTTTCAAATTAGTTCTTATTCATAGGTGAGTAATATGAGTGGGTTAGTGTATAAGTCATAATTATAAGATATAAGTCGTATTTTTTTATATTTTTTTTAACTTACAGGGTTTGAAGATAATGATAGTGGAAAGCTTCCCTTCAAATATTACTTACTGAGGTGCTGTAGTTTTTGAGAAATGAGTAAAACAATGTCATGAAAATATGTTTGTAAATGATTAAAATAATTTTCGTCTCATGAGACGAAAATTATTTTCATGACATTGTTTTACTCATTTCCCAAAAACTACAGCACATCCGCACGTAATATTTTCAGGGAAGCTTTCTTCTATCATTATCTTCAAACTGTGTAAGTTTAGTGTAAATCTGTGGACATTGTGTTTTTTGTCCTACAAAAGTTACATAGCCCCTTTAAGGGTCTGTTAAAACGTTTGGTAATAAGTCTGGAAATTACTGACAATCAAAACGTACTTGGTAAGAAGTATAGCAGCTTTGGATAGTATAATGCAACTGAGAAACGTTTTACTTAGATGTACTGCAGTAGGGGGAAAATGGTGTATCCCCGAAAAAAAAAAATGAATCTGAGAAGCGTTACTGACAATGGATTACACTCTAAACAACATTGTACACAACCCCTTTAAAGCTTCCGTACATTACAAAAGGGCAAAAATTAATTAATTAAACTAGATATGATGGAGCAATGAACTATTTGTGTTCCTTTGTTAATGAAACAGATGTTTTTATGGACCAATACAAGTACGCTATACTTCTTGGTTTCATTCTAATTAGTTTATTGAACTTTCTCGATTGAACTAATCACTGATGAAATTACGAGTCCCATCTGTGTTGCCGTCTCCTTTTACGAACTGGGCAACATTTCATAAAGCCTCTGTTGAGATACACCAAGGGAGAATACTGGTCTTTGACGAGTAAAGTGCCTTTTAAAGACTAATTTCTCTAACGTATAAAAACCCTTTAAATTCTCACGTAATTTCTCAGATATAAATATCATACTTCTGCAGATTTTCAGTCTTTCTGCAGATGTTCAAATGTATTAAATATTCTTTCGTCATTTCTTAGATTTCATTTTTCTACAGATTTCCATTCCTTAAAAAAAAAAAATCAGAATATCTGCGGCAAAAATAAACCCGTACCAGCAGGTACATGAACAAAGTCGGGCCCATAATCTACCGGTAGAATCTTTCCGGGTGTAATCACTCCACGCGATTCAGTGGGTCGTATCGCCGCGATCTGACGGCGCATCGTGCGGAGAAATAAAGAAACCAACTCCCGGAGAACAATCCCTGACAACGTAATTGGATCTTTAGATCGGTGGAATCTTAGGAGAAACACGGTGCCTTGAGACGCTTGTGCGGCACCATAATGTAGCCCGAGCCCTAAATGTAGCGAGAAATGTAGCCTGACTTAAATGTAGCCCCAAACATGTACCTAAAAAATGTAGCCCGGACCTAAATGTAGCCCCAACTACACTTAGGACATGTTTGGGGCTACATTTAGGTCCGGGCTACATTTAGGTACATGTTAGGGGCTACATTTAAGTCAGGCTACATTTCTCGCTACATTTACATTTCTCTGGAAGATGCGAGAATGCTAGAAGGGGGTTCTGGTTGGATGTCAGCTTGTTTTTGTTTTAAATTTCGCATACTGTGAAGTTGTTGTACCTATACCTGCGTGGCTATATAGACGGGGGTGGATTTCACCAAGAGTTAGGACTAGTCTTATCTCGAGTTAGGACCGGTTACTCGTCCTAACTTAGGACTATCCATGTAATTTGTATATCTCCTAGGACTGGTCCTTAGTTAGGACTAGTCCTAACTCTTTGTGAAATCGACCCCTGATCTTATTGCGAAAGTCGTGAGTTTGAATCCCACCCGGGTGATTTGCCTTGGATTTGTTTTGGCCGAAGAACTCTGGAATACACTGAGTATTCGGTGCATAATACAAATCGGTGTAAGGGTCAACAAAATTAAATTCTTTATACCAGACGCAAAACCTAACATTGATTAAGTATGATTTTATTTCAGAAACAGCCGAAATGATTCTTGGCAATGAATTGATGATGATATGTGTTGCCTGTAGACTCAGACTCATTTAAACAAATAATACACATTCATGCTTGTGTGATCTCGTGTCACAGCCCGTGTAAACTGTTCTTTATTGCATTATCCTTGATACCACACTTTGGACAAACTGGACACAAAATAAACAAAAGAACCTACGCAAAGTCCAAACCATTCAACTTATATCCAGGGTACCGAACTTTGGGCAATTCAGACAGAAACATAACAAACCAAAGCCTACGCAAAAGGTCCAAACCAACAGTTTAGACGAGAAATTTAAAGTAGAGTTTTCAGTCAATAACTCGTCTACAAAACAGAAGCAATACGAATGGTTCACAGCATATAAGAAGAAGTAATGGGAGAGGTTGATAGTATAAAACATTGTGAGAAACAGCTCCCTCTGAAGTGACGTAGTTTTCGAGAAGAAGTAGTTTTCCACTTTCGAGACCTCAAGTTTAGAATTCGAGGTCTCAGAATCAACCATCTAAACGCACACAACTTCGTGTGACACGGGTTTTTTTCATTGTTATCTCGCAACTTCGACGACCGATTGAGCTCAAAGGTTTGTTATTTTATGCGTACGTTGAGATACACCAAGTGAGAAGACTAGTTGAAAATTACAGTGTGTCTTTAAAGGGGAGTTTAGTAAAGAACTCGTCTACAGAATAGAAGCAATACGAATGGTTCACGTGTATATAAGCAGAAGAATACTGTATAATAACATTTCTGCCAGAGGAAAACCGATTAGCTAGAATGGTGGTCGAGATATATTGACAATGCAGTGTACGGAATTTTAGAAAAATGTTTTGAAAGTTAAACTGTTGATAGTATTTGATGACAATGACAATTGTATGGTCCTGCATTATGGTGTGTATAAACGCTAATTACTAATAATGGTAAATTTCCATTTAGGTTTTGAGTATAGTGTGGTTTAACCTGGTGTTGCCCCAAGGGCATTAAGTATGACCATCAGGGCCAATCTCATAAAAAAACTGTAAGCACAAAAACTTGCTAAGCACAGAAGAGTTTCGCTTTGTAACAGAAATAGGTTACCAGCCAAAATTGCATTAGATAACACTATTGTGACTGGTGCTTCACACAATTTTTGCTTAGCAAAGAAATAATTATTGTCTAACAGTATTTTATTCTGCAGAAGACATAAGTTGTACTTGGTGTCTAAAGACTTTGATCTGGAAGGATTTGTTTTCATGTGAAATCTTCGTCATCTTGTGTAATCTCCTCTTCGGTCTTCGTCTTGCCAGTAAGGCATGTCAGTCACGCCGGTCTCCCCTCTCTGTTTCTCCCGACACGTTCTATGTGTCATTTGGAGCAAGGTGTTACGTCACGTTGCTATTACGTGCGCGTGTCACTCTTCATCACCTATAACAGCAAGGTCTCTGTATGGTATTGGTGTCAATGTGACAATGTTCCTTTCAGGAAGGTGCGAGCACTGTGTGACATTCGGCACATCTTCTTATAGCGTTGTGAATTAGTAAAAGCATGGAGGTAGAAAAAAACATTACTGACATTCATGGTTTATATTTAGGTGTGTGTACATACCTTCTTGCAGCTAGTCTTTGACTTTCTTTGTGAAAGCCGCTGTGTTTTGGTTTGGTGGATATTTTGGTGCGTGATTTGGGGCGTGGTATACATCCTATTGTGACTATCATTGGTTATAATAGGCATGTGTGAGTATCTTCTTTTTGTGGAGGCAAGGCCTTTTCAGTCTTGGACTTACCGTTTGCGAAGGCCGGAGTGGTTTTGGTTTGGCGGGATTGGTGTTCGATATATAAACTGGTTTAGATCTTCACTGTGTGCTAGAATATAAGGAATTCCTTAGAGAATTTTAGAGGGGCACTTTTGTATCTAGAGGGACAATCGTGTTGAAGTATTGGAGCAATGCTCCATTTTGGGCAGTGGTATATTTGCAGGTTCCTCTGGAAGCAGTTTGGGGTTCAATCTTCCTGTGAAAAGCTAGGGTTCGATTACACCAAGAGCTATAAAGACTTAAAGACAGTGGACATTTTTGGTAATTGTCAAAGACTAGCCTTCGCAGTTGGTGTATCTCAACATATGCATAAAATAACAAACCTGGAAAATTTGAGCTCAATCGGTCTTTGAACTTGCAAGATAATAATGAAAGACAAAACACCCTTGTCACACAAGGTTGTGTACGTTTAGATGGTTGATTTCGAGACCTCAAGTTCTAAATCTGAGGTCTCGAAATCAAATTCATGGAAAAATACTTCTTTCTCGAAAACTGTGGCACTTCAGAGGGAGCCGTTTCTCACAATATTTTTTACAATCAACCTCTCCCCATTACTCGTCACCAAGAAAGGTTTTATGCTAATAATTATTCTGAGTAATTACTAATAGTGTCCACTGCCTTTAAATCTTAATTGATAAACAAGAGTGTGATGTCACAATCCAGATCACCATGGTAACACTGACAACTCATCTTAAGATGATCTATTTTAGTGATTTCTTGTGACATCATGCCCAGGCCATTTCCGCTGATGACTTCCAAAAGTGATTTCCTTCGTCTTCGCATTGTTTTGAGATTAAGCTATAGTTAATTATCTTCCCAAAGAAGCTTGACATTTGGTTCTAATGCAGGGAGCAGGATTCCAATCAAATTTTTAATAAGGTGCACCTGGGTTTTCATCAATTTTCTTACGCTTGTTGATTATAAGCTACACAGCATTTTTACAATGTCACAATATTATTATTTTATTTATGTTTTTTGGTTTTTTTTGTGGTAAAAAGGGCATGATTATAAAATACAGTTCTAAGCACAATTTTTAAAGCGTTATTCATGAATACTATAGGGTAGTTTTGATTATTCTGATTGGTCGAGAGGAGTTCACGTGGTCATGTTTAAACGTGCGATATAAACAGGGTGGGAATGTTTAAACATGGCCCGAGGGAACTTAGTCAAAAGAGGGCGCTACCAGATGATTGCGCATAGACCTTTTCGCAAAATACTGGGGCGCGCGCGTAAAGCTTGGAATTAGGTGCATTGTGGTCTAGCTGATTACAAATTTGATTCATATATATCCCACAATGCACCTCATTCAACAGTCTGCGCTTGCGCATTGGTATTTGCGATAAGGTCTATAGTGCGCAATTTCCATAGGACAATTCAAATTGATATGTCGCATTTAAAGGCTCGCGCAAGCTTGAAACTTGCGTGCGATAGTTTGAAACTTGCGTGAGGATGTATTTAGCGCTAATCATGGCTATACATTAAAGGCAGGGTCGATGTAAGTTGAGGCTAAACTGTCAGATTTTGTTTCACCTTTTAAAGTTTTGTTTTAATGTTTTAACGAAAATCATGTGCTCACGGTATGGTTTTAAAGAGTAGGCTGTGGTTCAGCCATATAAAATCTTGCAGAATCGCGGCCGAGCGATAAAGGACCGAGAGCAAATTGGTTTAAGACCTTGTTCTTGCCACTTAGATTCAAGCCAGCGTTAGGATTAAGCCAGCGTTTTCCATTTCCATGGTTTGTAAGTCATGTTGATCATGCCCCATTGACGGCTTCATTGTCATACTCTTTTGCATGTTGCCTTTGGTCATAGAGTAGTTCTTGCTTCAAATCTCACGAAACTCTAAACATCCACGTGAAATTCTGCTGTTGGACTCCTGTGGCCAATTTCATAGAGCTCCTTAAGCAAAAAAAAATTAACGAAAATAGCTCGCTTATTTTACACATGTTACTGCCCAAAATTTCATGCCATATACATCATTGTGACTGGTATTTAGCTGTTGTTTACTTAGCATAACAATTTAGTGGAGTCTTGGCCGGTAATCTGATTTTACAAAGCAAGGATATTTTTGCTTATTATTTTGTGCTTAAGCAGCTCTATGAAATTGGGCCCTGACATACAATGCCATAACGATCGTGTTTTGTTTTTTCCCGTTTACACATCAGAGTGCATGCAAACTGAAGCTACGTCACTTCTCAGATTGGGGGCCAATTGGCGCTGATCAACGCTACATTTTTGTGCTTACTATTGCTGAAAATGTTACTTAAACGTATTTCACATTTCAAGATTTATTTGGCGCATTACAAATACCTACTACTATTATTATTATTAATATTATTTAGCAAGGTACCAGGCAGCCCGCTTGCGCGTTCACCATGGATTTGCATGGATAGTAAGTCATTCATTTGCATGCAGGAAGCACCAGAAGTAGCCTTTCGTTTGCTTACGGTTAGCACCGCTATGACATGGAAGCTTAAGCAGTAAGCCCACAACTGACCCAAAAGAAGCAGCTCCATGAAATTGGCCCCAGCTAAAGAGAATACTAAATTCTAACATATTTAACGCTAAAATCGTAGTGTTATTACCAAAGTCGGGTAAACTGTCATGCGATCGCTTAAGGGGACACACCAAATTAAACACTGGAGATACCATCGGGCGTGTACACGTCACTAACACGTCATGTTATAAAGGCCAACTAACAATGGGTATGGCCTCTTCAGTTGTAAATGACGTCAGTGCGTGAATACGTGACGTCACTTAGAGAGATGGAAACTGTCCAAATTGAGTTCGTCGACATCACCCTTTGACGATTTGCTTATACTCGCTAATTACATGTCTCGCACTTGTTGTTTTTTGTTACGTACAATGTCCAATCTATGAACAAAGGCAAGTCATAAAACTAGAAATGCATAGTGGTGAAGTATGGGAGCTACTCAAGAAAGGTCAAAAACCAACGTTAATTTTCCCATTAAAATATATGGATCCTCAAAAAAGGTAGAGTCAGTAGGTCGATTTATAAACTTAAAGGAACACGTTGCCTTGGATCGGACGAGTTGGTCTATAAAAAAGCGTTTGTAACCGTTTGTTATAAAATGCATATGGTTAGAAAGATAATTTAAAAGTAGAACACAATGATCCACACAAGTTTGCCTCGAAATTGCGTGGTTTTCCTTTTCCCTCTTCGACTAACACGGTCGACCATTTATGGGAGTCAAATTTCCTTGTACCTCGTCGACTAACACGGTCGGCCATTTATGGGAGTCAAATTTGACTCCCATAAATGGCCGACCGTGTTAGTCGACGAGGTAAAAGGAAAACCATGCAATTTCGAGGCATGTTTGTGTGGATCATTGTATTCTACTTTTACAACATCTTTCTACCCATATGCATATTATAACAAACGCTTTTCAAAGACCAACTCGACCGATCCAAGACAACGTGTTCCTTTAATCTATTTTTGTTTTATGGACCTTTTATTTAAGTAGGATTGAAAAACTTTGCATTGTGGAATTACAATTTGGAAATGTTTGCGGTAACACCATGTAATGATTATCTCTAAACGAGTTGGGGTGGCTCTGAAAAGAACAGTTGGTTTCAACTCGACGTTTTGATCAGTATGCTCTGATCGTCTTATGGAGAAAGCAGAAATCATTTTGAGATGATCATTACATGGTGTTACCGGAAACCTTTCCATATGATATTTTATTTGGGATGAACTATTTGGTAAGTCGAAACACAAAACACAACACTTTCACTGCATTGAACTCATTTGTTAAAGGATTTGGGTACATTTTCTAACACAAACACAATGTCCACAGATTTACATTAAACTTACACAGTTTGAAGATGATGATAATACAAAGCTTCCCTTAAAATGCTGAGGTGCTGTAGTTTTATAGAAATAAGTAAAACAATGTCATGACAATACCTTTTAAAAGCTAAAATAGTTTTCGTCTCATGATCAGTGAGACGAAAAGTATTTTCATGACATTGTTTTACTCATTTCTCAAAATCTACAGCACCTCAGCAAGTAATACTTTCAGGGAAGCTTTATACCATCATTATCTTCAAACTGTGTAAGAGTAGTGTAAATAGGTAGACATTGTGTTTTTCGTTCTACAAAAAGTACATAGACCCTTTAAATGATTTGTTTAACAAAAAATTGATTTATACAACTGTTTAACTAAGTAAATTGTGTAGTTTATTCCTGTTTCGTAACTTTAAATGAAAGTTTTGAAAGATAAACATTATACAATTTTGTTTTAATCGGTCGCGACACAAAATGACGGTCGCTCGGTCGGACGAGGACAAACAAACATAATTTTGAGGCCTAATTAAAATACGTAAGAGTTCCATATACAGCTCAATAATGACCCTGACTTAATCTTGCCAATTAGAATATTTGATGAGAATGTGCATCGTGTTGATTTGAGTCACACCATTTTGCTAATTATTTTAACACAAAATGTAGACGTAAACACAACTAGCGCTATTTTTACAGAGAGAAAGAGAGAATTGGTGCATCCAATGCACTGATTGAACGGGGTTTATAATACAACCAGATTGATCCAAAACCACTGTCATCATTATTTCCAACGAGTGTTCTCATAATGGGTGCGTTCGTTTTACTTCCCTGGGTCGACCCCGGTGTGTGACGGTTTTTTTTCCCCAGGACGAACGTGTGCAGATAAGAATAAAACACACCGGGGTCGACCCAAGGAAGCTAAACGGACGCACCCAATAATGGCTCATTGCCCGAGGGTGGATTTCACAAAGAGTTAAGATTAGTCTTATTTCGAGTTAGGATGAGTTACTCGTCCTAACTTTCAGGACTAGTCATACGTTTTTAATTTCCTAATCAAGAGGCGCAACAGCATTTTTAGAAACAGAACTGGCTGGTAAATTATCAATACAACAATCACAACAATTTAGAGGTAATACGTTCAAGCTCTGTAATTTATTCTTTGTTGCCCAAACTTATTTGAAAATTAATTCCAAAAAGATTCAATCGTCGTCTTCGTCCCAACGTTTTAAATGGTCTCGATTTTCATTTCAGCACTTTGAAACAGTGTTAAAGCGCTTTATAAATGCAGTTAAGTTAAGTTAAGTTAAGTTAAGTAATTTCAATGGTCTTTTTGTATGACATAAAAATGGGAATTGCAATAACAGAAAATTAACATGAACTTTTTTTTCCAAGAAATTCGTAATGCGAATTTAAAAATAAAAACCTTTCATGGATAATGATTTGATAAAAATTATTTCATCCACGGAGTGCCTGCTTCGTGAGGCTCTATTTTGTTTGATATGCCGCAACAAAGTAATACCTATTATCTAACTGGTAATCTGCTTATACAAATCGTGCAGGTTTTTCTTACGTGAGCATGACGTCATACGGTAAGCTAGCTTTATACAGATCTGACAGCTTTTAAACTTATGAAATATCTATATGCATAAAATACAGTGAACTGATAGCACTTCGTGGAACAAATCCACCTAGTCCGATGTTATAATTAAAAATCCTATTAAAATGCTTTGTTTTATAGTTTTTCAACTTGGTCTGGGGGTCGTCCGAGAGTGTCAGGGTTGTCCTGTTTCTTTATTTATGTGTTTATGTCCCTTATACTGTATATCTTGATGTAATTTTTATAAATCTTTTTATCTTCTAAATTTTTGGAGGTTTTTAAGAAATAAAATAGATAAAATAATCAAAACAAAACGTTCACACAGTTTGATGGTGTGTTAACTAAAGACTAGAGGATAGGAATTAATTTAATTATTTCCCAAAGCGTTGATGTACTTTTAAAGGGTCTATATGTACTTTTTGTTGGAAAAAAAACACAATGTCCACAGATTAACACCAAACTTACACAGTTTGAAGATAATGATAGTAGAAAGCTTCCCTGAAAATATTACGTGCTGAGGTGCTGTAGTTTTGGGGAAATAAGTAAACAATGTCATGAAAAAAAAATTCGTCTCATGAGACGAAAATTATGAGCATGTAAAAACGTATTTTCATGACATTGTTTTACTCATTTCTCAAAAACCACAGCACCTCAGTAAGTAATATTTGAAGGGAAGCTTTCCACTATCATTATCTTCAAACCCTGTAAGTTTTATGTAAATCTGTGGACATTTTGAAAAAGTACCCGAATCCTTTAAGTAATCGCTAATTCTGACTTAAACAAGTGACAAGTGAAAGTGCCTGTCTCTTTAAGCTAAGTTGTGCATAGAAAAATCAACCACAAAGTTACACGCACAATAACTCTTTCTGGTCTTTGATCAGACACGGAGCATATCGAGTGTCTTGCCCGACTTATCAGTCAGTGTCATTCCGGTTAAAAGGTCTGATGATGGCAAATCAACAAAGTCTCTCGAGTTCAGACCCGACCACTTAACTTTATAGCTCGGAATAAATGACTTTGGAACATGAATCGATCTGAAGCGGAGGTTCTTTTGGTTGTGTTTTTATTTGTATTTTATCGAACTTCTTATAACTACAGCTCTGGCACTTTGTAGCAAGAAGGAATTCAGCGACAATTTGTAAGTGTCACATTTGATTTTGCATAACTTTTTGCATCACAACTTTTTGCATCACATTTTATTTTGCATAACTTTTTCCTGATGTAATTTTTTTATATTGTTATGCGCTTGTGAACATTTTATGAAAAGGGTGCAATACAAATTAATAAACTATTATTATTATCATAAGAAAGATTAAATCCTATTTTGAAAAAAATGAGACTGAACTTTGCTGGGCTTACAGCTTTTTCCACTGATTTAATAAAGAAGAATATTTTAAGTTTAGTTTGAGATGTTACAACATTAAACATCACAGCCACAAAAACATACTACCAAAACTTATATGAAATATTTTGTATGCACGATGTTTGACACATGCTGCTGTTTCAAAACGAAACGATTCATAATAAAGGAAAAAAGGAACTCCCCCCCCCAAAAAAAAATAAAAAATAAATAAAAAATACACGTTCCCGTGATGGAGGTGAGAATAACGGTTTCCCGACATCAACTCATATTTGGCTTTAAATTAACTGTGTATGGGCATTTACCACTTATCAATGGCGATTTTTTTTCTTCGAAACCTGATTTGAAAGCATAATTTTTCTTGAATCTAAAAAAAAGCAATTTCAATCAAGATTTGTTGAGCAAATCGTTCAAACAACGAAGCCATTACTCCCGAGAATGACAATTTTTTTGCTAAACGGTAAACAGCGCTGTTATGTAAAACGATATAACTCTGTATTCCCAAATTTTGAATTAAAGGAGCGTTAAC